>NC_057814.1:281675898-281762680 GCF_018294505.1 Triticum aestivum | reverse complement strand
AAATCTGAGAAAGTGTTGTCCTCCTTTGCACCTGCATCCTCCATCACCGTTCATCATGGTAGTATGTTGTGTTGCCAGGATCCTCGACACGGATGTTGGTAAAACCTTGATGAATATGGAAATGCTCAAGTTCTTGAGAGCACGCACAAGCACTAGGTGTTATCATCGGCACTAACTGGGATTGCTCCCAGTTTCCTTCGGTTATGCTAAACCTTTCAAACAGTAGATTCACTCTCTACTGTTGAGCTCCTCCCTAGTTACTACAATCATTCCTAGCATTTGCATTTTTGTTCCCAGCTTGCACCGTCATTGTGCCATCCTACCATGGGTCCCATCCATTTCCGATGATAAGCAAAATCATCCCTTGCTTTGTCTTCAACAAGGTAGTTCACATCATCCATTCTAGTCCGAGTATGCCATTCCTTCGAACTCCGCCAAACGATTGCTGTGATTTGCCTTAAGCTGGTATAAAGAGTTTCAATGATCTATGTATCAAAAGTAATTCTTTTTGCCACTTAAGGAATAGTTCTACGAGTCACCTTCCCCAAGGTGCCCCGTTATGGAATCATGGCAATTATCTCCTCGCTACCTTGAAACCATGCACCGTCTTATTCAACGTGGAATTGTGTTTATCAACTTGAATCTTCGTTCTCTGTTTCACTTCATCCCTCTCTCGATGTATGTGTTGAGTCTCAGCTCAAGAGATGTTTCAACGTCTCACTCCATGAGTTGATCGTGAGTTGCTCGATCTTCAAGGAGATCCATTTCTATAGAGTTTCCCTTGTCGTCATAGTGTCGGATGAAGATCTCGAAAGCAAAGACGTCAACGTTAATTGAAGCAACGGATCAACATCTTCGCGAAGAGCAATTGGATCATGAAGATCGTGTTAGCTTTGTGTACCCTCTGTCTTCTTACCTCACGTCTTGAATCTCGAGACGAGATTCTTGTTTAGTGGGGGTGAGTTGTCACATCCCTAGCTTCTGACATTGCACTAGGCTAACTTCATGTGTGCATCATGTTTAAGCTTTGAAAGAAACTTGAAATGGGGATTGCCTAAACCCTAGCATTAAAGGAATTCACTAGGTTCAACCAAAATATTTCTAGTAAATCCAAATGGCTTTAAAAAATGTTCATCACTCTTGGAAAATGCTGGAAACAGTAACCAGAGGTGATGCACATTTTTCCATGACATATTTGGGCTCTGGATTAAATCATACTCTATTTGCATTTGGGCATTTAAATGCTATTAAATATTTGAAATGCTCAAACAATCATAAACTAAAATGTTTACTGTTGGATATATTCTAAACAGTAGCCCTGATTAGTTTCATGATTTTTGGAAATGCCCTGGCATTTTTAATAAAGCCCAGAACACAATTACAGAAATAGAAAACAGAACAGAAATTATGGAAAGACAGAAACCTCACCTGGGCCTTACCTGGCAGAAGAGGCCCAGCAACACCAGGGGCTGAGTGGTCTTCTTCCTCCTGCCAGGAGGACAGACAGGTGCGTGGCGAGCGCGCCGACGACGCCTTGCCACCTCCTGCTTCAGCCGCACGACCCCGACCCCTCCAGACGTGCCACGGAGACGCCCCGCAGCCCCTCGCCTCTCCCCCTCACTCTCTGCTCTCTCCCTCGCCCTCTGCTCCCTCTCCCGAGCACACCCGAGCGGAGCTCGTCGTCGCCGACGCAAATTACTGCGGCCACCGTCCATCCCGTGCCTCCCCGATGGGTCCAGAGGAACCGCCAGCGCCTTCTGCGTCGTCAACACCAACCCATTCGACCGCGGGAGCCCTCTAGCGTCTTCCCCGAGCTCATCCCCAACCTTCGGCCGCCGGCAACCTCACCGGCGATTCGCCGCCGTCTCCGCCTCCCCGAGCACGCTGAGCTACTCATCGACCTCACTGTGAGCCCCTGTTGCTTCCTCCTCGCTCTCCCCCTCTGTTCTCGTCCCCTAGCCCCGTCTTCCGACCGAGCCCGAGAGCTCACCGCCGCCGGCCATGACGCCGCCGTGGCCACTATCACCTAGAGCTGCAACCGAGCACATAGCTGTGCTCAGCGCAACGCCCGAAGCCCAAACCCCCCTCCAGCTGCTCCTGCCGTGCTTCGCAACACCGAAACCGCCGAGAACCAAACTCCGGCCGCCGCATTCGTGCTCGCCGCCGTCGACTCAGACCACCCCAGCTCTTCCCGCTTGGCCTACTAGATGTGCGCGAGCCCCAGCTACGCGTAGGACCAAACCGCGGTCGATTTGGTCGACCGTGGGCAAATCCCGAGCCCCTCCGCCGTCCCGGGTTTCACCGGCGACGAGCCGTGGACCAAGTCCGGCGGGTCTGACCCTGCTTGACCGGGGTTTGACTTCCCCCCCTGACCCACTGACGTGTGGGGCCAGCCCCTGTTAATAGTTAGTTTAGTTTAAACCTAAACTTAATTAGGCACTGAGAGACTGACACGCGGGACCCACTGGTCAGGTTTGACCTGGACCAGTTGCTGTTGACCAGCTGACGTCACAGCGACGCAGTGCTGACGCAATTAATCCTTTTCTGGATTTAAAATAACTCAGGAATTCTAGAAAATAGTATAAACTTCTAAAAATCATATAAAATCAACCGTAGCTCAGAATGAAATAAATTATATATGAAAAATTATCAGAAAAATGCAATCTATCCATCTGTATCATTTTCATGCATGTCAAACTAAGTTATACCTGCGGTATGGGTGAAAACATGATAATGCACTATTTGAATTCATAGTTTGAATTTGAATTTGAACCTTGAGTTCAAATCAACCCAAACCTTTCTGTTGCTAGTTGCATTAGGCCAAATCACGTCATATTGCCATGTCATGATCATGCATCATATTGTGCATTGCATTGATTGTGTTCTTCCTTGTTTGCCGGTGATTGTCCCCTCTCGATAGCCGTGATTCCGACGTTGTGATCGTTGACACTAATGAAGACTCAATGCTATCTTCAGAAGTGCCAGGCAAGCATAACCCCTTGTTCATTCCGATACAATCCCACTCTCTCGCTCCTGCTCTCTTTACTGCATTAGGAAAACAACGATTCAACTGTACATGCTGCGGTAGTTGAACCCCTTATCCTCTGCATGACCTGTCATTGCCACAGTAAATAGTTGAAACCCACTAGCATGAGTAGGAGTTGTTTGAGCCCTGATGTGCCTACTCATTCATGCTTGTTTGTCATGCCTGCTACTGCTTAGAGTTGAGTCGGGTCTGATTCATCGGGGATGAATTGGAATGGTGATGAACATGTCCTACTGTGTGTGAGCTAAGTGTGTGAACACGATTTGGTAAAGGTAGCGGTGAGAGGCCATGTAGGAGTACATGGTGGGTTGTCTCATTGAAGCCGTCCTCAGGAAACTGAGTTCTGTGTTTGTGATCCATGATATAGTTACTACCACGCATTGGGCCCGAAACCAATGGACCCTCTCGGCTTCTTAATCACCCTTGTCCTCTGTCTAGGAGTTGCAAGTAGTTTCTGGTGTTTGTAGTATGCTGGAGGCCGTGGACAGCGCTGACCGAGGGGTGGGCTGTGATGCGGTAGGCACGTGGCACGGTGTACCGGGCGCCCGTTTGGTGTCTCGGGAACCCTGCACACATCGTTCGGGGCCGTATGTGGAAACCTCGGCCGGACTCCCTGCGGATGGAACCTGAATAGGCGATAAACCTGGACTAGAGACTTGAGTGTTTAGGTAGGCTGTGGCCGACTCCCTCGCCAGGCTTCCGCTTGAAGGTTGCCGAGGTACACGACGTGTACATGGTGGTAAGTGGCGAGAGCGTGTGTGACGAAGTACACCCCTGCAGGGTTAATATGATCTATTCGAATAGCCGTGTCCGCGGAAATGGACTTCTGGGTTGCCTATAACAGTTCATAGACAAGTGAAAGTGGATACTCTAAAATACGCAAGATAAGCGTGAGTGCTATGTATGGCATTCTCGTAGGGAGACGGGAGCGGATCCATAGTGGAGTATTGATATGGTGAATATGTGGACTCGTGTGCGCCCCCTCAAAAGAGTTGCTTGCAATCATAGTTCAGGATAGCCACCGAGTCAAAGCTGGCTTGCTGCAGTTAAACTCCACCACTCCCTTTGTTGATACCGATGCATATGTAGATAGTTCTGATGTAAGTCTTGCTGGGTACATTTGTACTCACGTTTGCTTATTTTATGTTTTGTAGAGAGACGTCAGTCTCGCTAGTAGTTCCGTGTGGTCTTCGACGTTTAGCTTGATACCTCAGCTACGATCTTGTGCCCTCGGCAGGATCTAGTAAATAGTCAGGCTTCTCAGCCTTTTTCATTTGTAGATGTCTGTACTCAGACATGTTAAGCTTCCGCATGTGCTTTGACTTGTATGCTCTGAATGTTGGGTCATGAGACCCATGTTTGTAATATCTGGCTCTTCGGAGCCTAATGAATAAATACTCTGAGTCGTAGAGTCTTGTTGTGATGCCATGTTGTATTTGCACATATCAAGCATATTGTGTGTATGATTGAAATACTTGGTATGTGTGGGATCCGACAACCTAGTTGTCTATCCTTAGCAGCCTCTCTTATGGGGAAATGTAGTCTAGTGCCTCCTTGAGCCATAGTAGTCCGCTACAGCCCGGTTCACCGGAGTCCTGCTAGCCCAGCACTACTGCTCTGGGCACTTGACTGGCCGGCATGTGATTCATATCGTTCCTGTGTCTGTCCCCTCGGGGAAATGTCACGCGATGACATCCGGAGTCCTGCCTAGCCTGCTACAGCCCGGGTTCCCGGAGTCCTGTTAGCCCAGTGCTACAGCCCGGATTCGCACGTTGCTGACCGACACGTTCGATGTTGATTCATGTATGCCTGTCCCCATACGTTAGTGCCGCTTTGGGTTCACGACTAGCCATGTCGGCCCGGGTTCTCTGTCATATGGATGCTAGCGACATTGTCATATACGCGAGCCAAAAGGCGCAAACGGTCCCGGGCCATGGTAAGGCGACACCCGTGGAAGTACCGTGCGTGAGGCCGCAAAGTGATATGAGGTGTTACAGGCTAGATCGGTGTGACTTGGAATCGGGGTCCCGACAATTACGCATGGAGAAGGGCACAATACGGGCATTCCACTTCACCTTCTCCAGCAACCAGAATGGCTTTCGCCTCTCTCTTTACAGTCTTTAGTACAACTGTGGTTCATCATTCTTTACTTGGTGCTTCTGTAGTTCTTCAGTATATGTACCTGTGCATCGAATTATGGATTCGTGGTTGAACCTATATTTGTAATAAACATGGTTGGATATGAAAATAAGTGATTGCCTACTTTCAAATTCAAAACATGTCATTTTTAAATTAGGGATTACACTACACACGGTTTGCGAAATCGAAACGTCTGCGATATACATGGAGATCAGAAACGTTTCTAGGATCCAGTACGTGTGCGATCAATCTCCACTGCACACACGACTTTCTCTTGAAAACTATTTGCGTTAGGCCACCTTGCGCAAACGTTTACCACATAAAAAGTGTGTGTGATGGACAGCCTTTGCCACACAGTTTCTTCTACGCACCGTGTGTGATGCATTCAATAACGCAAATGATAAAATTATTAATATCGTCTGCAATGGCAACGCTGTCACAAACGATTTAACGGGAAAAATTGTGTGTGATGTACATGTGAATGGAAACGTTTTCCTTGGAGCGACTGTGTGGGATGTACATACGAACGGAAACGTGTAGCGGGGACTGACTGTGTGGGATGTACTTGCGACCGGAAACAATTTCACCGTATAATTGTATATTTTTTAGCTCTAATGTAAGTATTTCCATATTTGAGCGCTCGCCGGTCGCACACGACGTCATTTTGCCGAGCGTGTGTGCCAGGAGGGCATATCCCCGACGGTTTCTGGATCGTGTGGGAAGGACCCCCCCCCTATCGCCCACACTCACTTTGTGACGGTTCCAAAATGCCGTCGCGGAAAGGGGTTAATAACCGTTTGTTTAGGACCAACGCGTACCAGTGACACCACATAAGGAAAAGTATAAGTAGAAAATTTTATTAAATATTGATAAACATAGCATTGGTCAATGATGCAATTCATGAAAGAATTAATAAGGGAAGAGAAGATTCACATATAAATACACTATCCTAAAAATCTTTTGTGATTGTGAGCCCCCATCAAAATATTATATGCCAAATTTGTTGACGTTGGACAAGGAAGACAACGTAATGATTTATGTTTGTTCATATTCACATAGAAGTTATATTGTCATAGATCCTTCAACATGTGGTGCTTGCCCCCTATCTTTGCTAGCCAAAAATTCCGCACTAAGTAGAGATACTACTTGTGCATCCAAAAACCCTTAAACCCAAATCTTATTTTCAAGAGTCCACCATGCCTACCTAGGGATTGAGCAAGATCCCTCAAGTAAGTTGTCATTGGTGCAATAAGGCAATAAAAATTGCTTCTACAAGTGTGAGATCATTTAGTGTAAGAGAAAATTGAGCGTTGTGCGAACTTCTGATGGTGAAGAATAAAAGCGACAAACTGCACAATAAAGGTTGCTATGACAAGGGGCAATACAACATGACTTTCTTTTGCACTAAGGGGTTGAGCATACAAACAAATAAGTGCATACCCTGGTGGGAACAAGACACTAGGGCGCGCCTGGCCAGGCGTGCCCAGGTGGGTTGTGCCCACCTCGGGTACCTTCCGGACTTCGTTTTCTTTCGTTTTCTTGTTTCCCAAGATAAACAATCTTTATATACCCCCCGAACCTATTGATCACCGTATCGCGGAGAAATCTTCTGTTTTCTTTTCTTGATGTTTCTCTGATAGGTCTGAAAATATGTCGTCCCAAAATTCGGAGGGTGAGAGCTATGTTGATGATTTCATCGCAAACCCCAAGTCTTATGGGGATGTGGAGCATTATGGCTGGACTTCGGAGGAAGAGGAAGATTACTATCCTAGGGAAAAGGAGGAGACAAGCTCAGACAAGGATGAACCCCCATTGCCTCAACCTGGGGACATGCATGTGGAATTCAAGAAGTCAAGCCTCCTAAACAAACCAAAGGGGCCTAAGGTGTAGTTCATACCCTTTCGCCTTTTGCAGGAAAATAAGCAAGATCTATGCAAAAAGGTACTGGAGCTTGAGCAGGAGGTCGGTGAATTGAAGGAGGAAAATTCCATCCTCAAGCGTAACCTAAGGAAGAAGGATGAGTCGTCTTCTTCATCACCAAAAGAAAATTGAGTATTGGGTATGGGCACTCCCCTTGGCTTCCGCCAAGCTTGGGGGAGGTGCCCCGGTATCGTATCACCCCACTATCTTTTGCCTTTACTTATTTCAGTTTGATCCATAGTTATTTTTTACTTTAGATGAATAAAAGTTAAGTTCGATCCTTTCTTTTCGAGAGATTGCTTAGTGATCTATCCTTGTAATTGTGTGCGAGATATATAATAAAGTTTAGTTTGAGTTTTCGCTTTCTTTACTTTCATGTTGCAACAAAAAGAAAGGAAATAAATTAAAAGGATCATATTCTAATCTTATGGTAAGTGATGACACACTACTGCAGGATGCTGCTAACGCGACACTACGATCAGAGACCCTTTCACGAAACTGTGTGTGATGCATTAATCACAAACGGGGATGTAAAAAACCGTCAAAAAAGGTGCAAAACGTTTTCGATGGAGGATGCATCAAACACGGTTCAGATTTTAGTTGCGTGTGCGATGCAGGGCACGCGGTTAACCCATTCGAACTGTTTGCGATGAGGCAGAACAACAGAAATGGGCAGCCATATCAATGTGTGTGCGATATATGGCATACAGTTCGCTCCGATGAACTGTTTGCTATTAGGGAGTGCAACATAAACGGTTAGCCAGATCAAGGTGTGTGTGATATAGGGCATACGGTTCACTCGGACAACCTGTTTTCGATTAGCGAAAACAACAGAAACGGTTCAACTTAACAAGATGTGTGTGATACGTGGCAAACAGCCGACTCGGATGAACTATTTGCGATGAGAATTTACAACACAGACGGTTAATACAGTTAAATCGTGTGCGATTCTGTGTGGACAAAAAACTTTGAAAATGCAAACTAGTTGCTTGCGGTGGCTAGGAGTATCGAACACGATGTGTCTGCGAGTACTCGTGTGCGATGATTAGTAAGTTACAGATGCATTTCCTTATGTTAACATTTGTCTGATAAATAACACGTGGCACCGGATACGATATTCGGGTTGTGTGTGTGCTCCACTTAGTCTTCCCGCGCTCCAGCGAATGCTTCCTGCGCTCCACATGGGTGAATTTTAAAATCCACGCCTATTCCCTCACCAGTTTCCCGACACCTGCTAATTGCTTGCTGCATATAACCCAAGTGGCAATGCACCGCCGTGACACTCTGCGAAGATCTAGTCCTCACCCATCTACCATTAGTTATTCCAAGCATGCCAGGCAACGACTAAAGCTTCGACGTCGACGCCTACCTACGTTACATCTTCGGCGAGGAGAACGAGCCGGAGCAGGTCAGGGAGCAAGAGCTTCATCGGCCGGTGCAGGCACCATGGCCCATCGGCCGCGATATCGGCATCACAGTCCTTGGGAGCACAATCGACATATTGTAGAGGAGGTGTGATGAGCAGTTTGCCATCCACCATGCAAAAGATCCAGAGCTGCTAGGCGGCATGATCGACGTCCCACCCGAAGAACCGTCGTCACCAGTACTCATCGAGAGCCTGATGCCCCGCAAGGAATGGGCAGAGGACCTCTGTGATTCATTCAAGACAAAGGCAGCCTGTGGCTTCATCATTTCCCGCGGCGGCCGTGTCAACCTCGATCCCGATGATGTGGTGTCCAGGCTCGAGTGCATCCTTGGTGGAGTTGACGTCCCCGACGAAGTAGAACATCGCCAACGTGATATCTTGAGGATGC
Organism: Triticum aestivum; assembly: GCF_018294505.1. Lineage (NCBI taxonomy): Eukaryota > Viridiplantae > Streptophyta > Magnoliopsida > Poales > Poaceae > Triticum > Triticum aestivum. The sequence continues at coordinate 281,753,761 of NC_057814.1, read as the reverse complement.
AGGTGGTCGATGGAATTTGCTACCAGGCCAGAGACATGGAAATGGAGCGGTTCCGCGGAGTTGTCATGCGCGCGATTGCACGCTGTCAAGCTCTTCTGGAAGAGGCCCATCAGCCCCAAGAGCCTCCCAGCGCCAGCAGCTCCGTAGGCGGAGGCGGGTCGGGACACTCGGAGTGAACGGCCGCAAGGGTGCTATGCTGATCACGGAGTCTGAGAAGACCATCGTCGGAAGGCCGCCAGCTCAGCCTTTTAGCTTATATTTTATTATAATTGTATGCATATGTAGGTCGTGAGTGTTCTGGGCCTTGCCGCATTTGGCAATTTAAATTATCCTGCATATGTAAGACAATTATTAAGAATTATTAACTGTTGCCATTGTAACTTTGCCTCAACGGCGAGCAGAGCGCGCGCAGGGACGCCAGAGCGGAGCGCGCCGCGGCCGCCTCAACGGCGAGCAACCGCGTGGTCAACCTTCTGCCATCAATAAATTTTGACCTAGTTTCTCGCCACATTGTTGATTACAACACAATAAGTAATTGCAAATCTGTTCACACATATCAAACTAATATGTGTTCACACTTAGCACCGGGCTATAAAAACTACCCACTCGAAAATTACTTCACAGTTCCTCTCCTCATCACCCACAAAACTGGTCTTTTCTGTCAAGTCGTTCCGCCATGACCGGTAGGAGGAGTTTAGGGTGGACATATAACCATGCAGCAAACACCAAGGCCGCGGAAGCACTAGAGAGGTCCCGCCGCGAAGCCGCAGCTGCAACAGAGATGTCCCGGCGTGCCGCGGAGCCCTCGAACGAGCTCTCACGGGAACGCGAGGGCTCTCACAAGTGCATTCGCGGCGTCGGCCATCGCGACGAGCTGGCGTTCCTGAAGTCCTTCGCCGGCAATGATGACATTCTCGCTGGCGTCACTACGCAGCAGGAGCTGGTCGACGGCTTGATGAAGCTGCTCAAGACCAGCGATGCCTCGGTTGACAAGGCGACCGGCCTCGTCGAGCAACTCATGGGTGACAATGCGAAGCTCCTCAAGTTGGTCGCCGAGAAGGAGGAGGAGGTCGCCGGCTGGAAGATGCTGCATGAGCAGAGGAGTGCCTCGGAGATGACGCTGAAAGCGGTCGTCGAGGAACTGATGGGTGGCATGAGGAAGCTCCGGATCGAGCGAGAGCAGGAGGTGGAGGAATCCGTGGATGCTTTCAAGCACACGTGAGGAATTGAAGAAGGAGCTGGAGGATTTCGCCGCCCGGCGATCCATCGACGAGTAGAGACAGTAGCGACCCAGATCGTTGTCTGCAATTTCCTTCTTCTCTTGCCCCCGTGTCTTCCGGGCTTTGCCGCATGTGGCATTTTAAATTATCTGTGGCACCCCGATCCGCATGGAGCAGGGGGCCTTCGCACGTCAGCCTAGGATAACACCTGACGCACGACGGGTCCATAATACAGCATTCCAGGTACAAAAATATTCATCAAATACATGTATATGAGATTACATCATTGATGAATACAATTATCTGGCATAGCCCTAAGGCTATTAAATGACAGCAGAAGTCTATTTAAATGGCGGCGGAAGTCTTGGTTTGGAAGCATAACAACTCTGGCTGGGCTCCACAACTTATAGGACTGGCAAGGTTACGGCCTAGCACGACGGATCAAGCGAACAACTCGGGTACGACCTACAAAACTGGCATGACACGCCAGGTCAGTACATTGAATGTACTTGCAAGACAACCAAATACATAGCATCCAAACAAGCTGCAGACAACGCAAGAACCGAGCGCATGCAACACCCTATCTCATATCAATTACTCAACATGGCATGATAAAAATCAACTAAGCATGAACAAAATCATAACATCTACTAACATGGCAATGACATGGCATATCAGAACATGATTATAACATTGTAATAGCAAAACATAGAATTTTATCTCAATCATGGCATAACTTAACATGTCAATCAAAGCATAGCATGGCATCAAGAAACTATGCTGAAAATAAACTACCAATAATATCCAATGCAGACATAGCATGTTAACATTATGCAATCATCTTCTGTTCTATCATGGTTCTTTAAATGCAAATAATGATATATTATTCCAGCAATGCAACCAAACTTGTGCACCGAGTCCCTCGGACTCTCTTATCAACTGTGATCATCTCTGGATCACAAACACACCACCAAAGTGGTCTTTCTCAAGAACAACTCGTGATCCTTACGGCGATCACAACCATGACCAATATTTGGCCCGTGATCCTTACGGCGATCATAACCACTTATCTCATCATCAAAATATCGTCGTGACTCCTCACGACTATCTCATAGTTCAAGTTACCATATTCTTGTTATCACATATTTATTTACCAACTTAATTATTTCGGTTTGTCCTCCATTTCGACCAAGACCTGATAGTGGGACCTACTACGAACTGTGTTGCTATCGATAGACTTTATATACACTCTGCAGAGGTAGCACACTGTACCCACACCACGGAACCCATGGCCTCGTCATCCCATTCGGGTGGACCAACGGCTTCCGACGAAACCAACCTACTGCCATGACGCTCTCCCGGCCACTCCGACCCAATCCCCAACGGGCTGGTCCTGGGTGGCCCCGTGTCTACCAAAGACACCCCGACCACCGTCGTGGTCAACTCCCACTCGGGGACTGGTACCAAAAATCTCAAAAACAAGCACACAAGGTTATGTCCGCTTACCTGATCAGGGTAAGCACGCCCATAGCCTTCCCTAGTGGGAGGCACCGGCGAGAGGTCACGACAATAGCTCGCATTAAGGCCTCCCATGAGGCAAATGTGGCTGCACTGAAAAAGTTCGGTTTGGCGGCACTATGACTCGATCCCATCGATGACGGAGGATGTTTGTTATTATTAAGTCATTTTATTTCCTTCTCCATCATCATGAACATATTTAACATGAGTGCAACATGCCGCATACAAATGCACAAACAAAATATTGAACTCCTGAAGTGCACAACTATAACATAAAGGACACGACAATAGTATATCAACGGTGCATTACAATCCTCATAACAGTTTATAACGATGACATGCAAATAAAGTAGAGTAGTGGCATGGCATTATTAATAATAACATTCTAATTAACATGGCAAAGGTATCATGAAACACAAGCATGCAAGATAGGCATAAAGAAATAACTGTCGATGAAAACGATATAAAACAACTGCAACTACACACACACACACAAGGTGCAAGCAAAGTCAACATGCACGTTCGGGGCTCATGATAAGAGGTTGGCTTGCCTGGGGGTCGACAAATACTCCGGGAAGAAGTGGGAAACGATCGTGAAAAGATTTGCCGGAAACAGTTCTCTCTCGAAGGGGGCTGTTTACGAGCAAGTGCAGAATGGTCATTTTCACTATGTGAAAGCATTATGAAAATGATATCAACAGAATGGGCTCGACGAAACGAAGACGTGGGCTTTGGAATCACCTGATTCGGAGCTACGGGTAAAAAGATATGACTGTTTAACTACCAGGGACCTATCGGTAAAGAAAATCATTACAAACTAGGCCCTGGCAGAAAAACAGATCGCGTCTTTCTCAGAAATACGCTTTCCAGAGAGGAAAGCGCATTCTGGCCCGAAGAAGAGGAGAAATACGCTTTCGGCTAAGGGAAAGCGCACTCCCCGGAATACGCCTTCGGGGTAGCGAAAGCGGAAAACGGCCCGAGGCGCCGCCACTTAACTGACGTGGCACTGGGCCAGGCCCTTCGGTCGCCGACAGGTGGGCCGCGTGGGAAGGGGCTCGCCTGGCCCTGGCGACCTCCGGCTCGGGAGCGAGCGAGGCCGAGGGAGGAGATCGCCTCGACGGCGATTGCCGGCGCATCCGGCCACCTCTCGAGGCGCACTACCTACCCAGAAGATCAGGCCGGAGAGACGCATCGGATGGTGGTCTCGGTTGCCGACGAGAGGCACTACAGAGAGAGCAGCAAGGCCCGCGGTGAAGGGGAGCTTCAGTCGCCAGCGAAGAGGGCGCTCCGGTGGGGGAGATGGGAGGCCGAGGCTACGGAGCATCTCGCCGGAGCATGGGGGATGGAGTGGTGGTGGAGGAATGGCGAGGGGAGCTCGGGAGCACTGGAATCGGGCGAGACCCGAGGCAGCGGCTATGGCGATGGGGAGAGGGACAGAGAGAGGCTCCGGGAAAGAATGAGCGCTTGGGGAGGCATAGAAGAGGGGCGGGGAGCTGCTGATGAGCTCGAACGAGGCGCGGACGGGCTATTTATAGCCGGGCAAGGAGGGGAGGAGGTGGCACGCGGCGGGCGACATGTCCGCGCGTCGGCGACAGCGCAGTGTCAGCAGGCGCAGCCAAGGCCCACGGGAAGGCGACGGGGAGGATCAAGACGAGCAGCAGAGGCTCACGGAGACGAGCAAGGCTCGAGGACAAGAGGAGGAAGCGGACATCGGCGAGGAAGAGGACGAGCTCACGGGCACACACTGTGCGAGCGTTGGCACGGCTCGCCGGAGAAGAAAACGAAGGGGGCCAGAGGTCCAGAGGGAAGAGGACGCCGAGGGGTAACTGTTGGGCATTAATGGCGAGGCCAGAGACGGTCGGGGCAGCGCTGCCGACGACAACAGTGGCTAGACCACCGTTTTGGCTGGCTGCCCTCGTAGTCACCACTAGCATGGCGCGCTCTGGGGTTTTTACTGATGTAAGTTCATGTCTACCACGTAGTCCTTCCAGCTTGGAGTGTTACCATGGTGAAAGATCGGGCAGAGACAAATGGAGATGAGTGAAACAAGCTCCACAAGTTTGCTGTTGCAAAATTGGCAACATCCTAGAGATTAAACCAGAGAGGGTAAATGGTAAACTTGATGTCCGGGAGGCTTGGGGTAGAAAGGACTATGGTCCTGGGAGTTTTGAGGTAAAATGGACAACTATTTACCATAGTTGCTGTACAACCACCAAAACTGACCCAGAAACTTAATCATGATGAAACACTCACTAGGAGTGATGGATTGGGCTATAACTTGGCAAAGCCTGATGATTTGAACATACCATGATGCTCGAAAGTTCGTACCAAATGGACTCACGAAAATGGTACTTCCTTCACAGCTATCATTTCTATCCAAAAACTTCAGAAAACTCCTCAGGGCAATTGGTCAAGTGAAATGAGCCACAATCTTGTGGAGATAGGTTATATGAGTATGAGAATCCCTGGGAATATTTTCAGCCATAATGGAGCAAGATAAAATGCACTTGCTTCACAAACTGAAAAATTGGACAAAAACCAAGAATTGCTCCTGTGCTCACATAGTTCAATGAAATGACCTGAATTTGGGTGGAGGCTAATTATTTGAGATACTTGAGAGGATGGAAGAGTTTCATCCCATTTGTAAACACTATGAAGGTACTTCCTTCACAAACTTGTGTTCTGGTCAGAAACTTTGAAAAAATTGCACAGGGATCTAGGGTGAATGGATTGAGCTCATCTTTGGTATCCATGGGTTATTTAACAATGTTAAACACCCTGCCAAATTGCAGCTCAATTGGAATTAGGAATAAAGCACTTCCTTTGCAAAATTTCAGAGAAGGCAGAAACTTGCATTGGATCATGTGCCAAATTTTTGAACTGAGGAACATGAGATTAGGATGTAACTAGTGATTATATATCAAAGACAAGCTCCACAATTTATGTGGGAATTTTCTCTGCTATAAAAATAGTAGTTCCTTTGGAAATTGGCAGAAATGCAATATTGGCATTAAATAGGAAAAGGCAATTTTCCTTATTTAATTATGGCCAATATACTTTCCAGAGCTTGGACTAGGCATAAGCATCAACTCCACCAATTCTCATGAATTTAGGAGATGGCTAGATATGCCTTTGGATTTTATTCCTCAGAAAGGCAAGAAAAGGAATAAATCATAATCCAAAATATTGTGACTTAGCAATATTTTTGCATATCCAAGGTTAAGAAAGATAGGATGATCTCTGGGATCAATTGGGAGGATCAACAGAACAAGGAAAATGGTGGCTCCTTTGTAATCACAAGGGCATATCCAAATTCCAAAATTTTTGGAATTAGGGTTTAAGAGGAATTGAGCTGATGTAAATGAGGTCTTTCCCACTGAAAAAGACATGAGAAGGATTTTGAAAGGTTGGAAATGACAAAATTTTCTCAGGGTCATCCAGCAAACTCAGGAGAAAATTTTGAAAATGAGTGCCAGGAGAGAATAACAGCACAAAAATTGATAACCCAATTTTGGGGTTGTTACATTATCCGGAATATGTAAGACAATTATTATCTGCACCATTGTAAATTTGTCGTCGTATTATCCGTTGCCATTTTATTTGTGGTCGTATTATCCGTTGCCCTATGTGGCAATTTAAATTAGGGCGGAATACGAGTTGAAAACACGAACAAAGCAAATGCTGCCATGGGATCACAAGCAAACACCCTCCGTCCAGGTGCTTTAATTAACCCATTAACGGAGAAGTTGTGAGCGAGGCCGGCGACAGCTGGTGCATGGAGGTCAAAGAGCTCGCTTCCCGGTGAGCATGGGTGGCCTTGCTGCTCGCACGTGTCCCATCGAGCCTGCGAGGTGGACAGGATGCACGCGTACCGTCGAGCCTGCGCGGCTGACTGCTCGCACGCGTCCCGTCAAGCCTGCACGGCGGACTTCTCGCGCTCGTCCCGTCTAATCAAACAGCTGCACGCACGCCACCGAGTATGGTTAAATTTCAACACGGTAAATATAATACAACCGTTTGCGATATTAACGTGTCAACTTTTTGTTTCAAAAAGGACTTCGTTGGCTACTAATGTGTGCGCCTCTTCTCAAACTGGACATTTTTTTTACCACGACATATATGTGCCATGTCATGAAACCATGCCAAGTATCATGTTTTTTGGGTGACTTTTTGATTTACTGGGATTTAAAAACCGAGATTCTCATTGTTTCAGGACGACGACAAGTTTGTAATTCATTCTCATTCCTTAAATGAGACCTAAACATGCATCCAATGACACATGTACGATTTCCCACCCATTTTGCTTCACTGGAGCATGTGGTTGCAGTTCAAATTTGAATTATGGACTATGATACGTCTCCAACTTATCTATAATTTTTGATTGCTCCATGCTATTATATATTCTATTTTGTATGTTTAATGGGCTTTATTATACACTTTTATATTATTTTTGGGACTAACCTATTAACCCAAGGCCCAATGCAAATTGCAGTTTTTTTGCCTATTTCAAAGTTTCGCAGAAAAGGAATATCAAACGGAGTCCAAACGGAATGAAACCTTCGGGAGCGTGATTTTTGGAACAAACATGATCCAGAGGACTTGGAGTGGACGTCAAGCAATCAACGAGGAAGCCACGAGGCAGGGGGGCGCGCCTATCCCCCTGGGCGCGCCCTCCACCCTCGTGGGCCCCTCGTGGCTCCACCGACCTACTTCTTCCACCTATATATACCTACGTACCCGGAACCATCGAGGAGCACCATGAAAACCTAGTTCCACCGCCGCAACCTTCTGTACCCATGAGATACCATCTTGGGGCCTTTTCCGGCGCTCCACCGGAGGGGGCATCGATCATGGAGGGCTTCTACATCAACACCATAGCCTCTCCGATGATGTGTGAGTAGTTTACCACAGACCTTCGGGTCCATAGTTATTAGCTAGATGGCTTCTTCTCTCTCTTTGGATCTCAATACAAAGTTCTCCTCGATATTCTTGGAGATCTATTTGATGTAACTCTTTTTGCTGTGTGTTTGTCGAGATCTGATGAATTGTGGGTTTATGATCAAGATTATCTATGAACAATATTTGCATCTTCTCTGAATTCTTTTATGTATGATTTGTTATCTTTGCAAGTCTCTTCGAATTATCAGTTTGGTTTGGCCTACTAGATTGCTCTTTCTTGCAATGGGAGAAGTGCTTAGCTTTGGGTTCAATCATGCGGTGCTCGATCCCAGTGACAGAAGGGGAAACGACACGTATTGTATTGTTGCCATCGAGGATAAAAAGATGGGGTTTATATCATATTTCTTGAGTTTATCCCTCTAAATCATGTCATCTTGCCTAATGTGTTACTCTGTTCTTATGAACTTAATACTCTAGATGCATGCTGGATAGCGCTCGATGTGTGGAATAATAGTAGTAGATGTAGGCAGGAGTCGGTCTACTTTTCATGGACGTGATGCCTATATACATGATCATGCCTAGATATTCTCATAACTATGCTCAATACTATCAATTGCTCGACAGTAATTTGTTCACCCACCGTAATACTTATGCTCTTGAGAGAAGCCACTAGTGAAACCTATGGCCCCCGGGTCTATTCTCTATCATATTAATCTACCGTTATTTCTATTACCATTTGTTTTGCTTTATTTACTTTTAGTCTTTATCATAAAAATACCAAAAATATTATCTTATCATCTCTATCAGATCTCACTTTTGCAAGTGGACGTGAAGGGGTTGACAACCCCTTTATCGCGTTGGTTGCAAGGTTCTTATTTGTTTGTGTAGGTACGTGGGACTTGCGTGTGGTCTCCTACTGGATTGATACCTTGGTTCTCAAAAACTGAGGGAAATACTAACGCTACTTTACTACATCACCCTTTCCTCTTCAAGGGAAAACCAACACAGTGCTCAAGACGTACCATGAAGGATTTCTGGTGCCATTGCCGGGGAGTCTACGCACAAGTCAAGGCATAGCAAGTACCCATCACAAACTCTTATCCCTCGCATTACATTATTTGCCATTTGCCTCTCGTTTTCCTCTCCCCCACTTCACCCTTGCCGTTTTATTCGCCTTATTTTTTGTTTGCGTTTTGCTTGCCAGATCTATTGTTTGCTTGTGTTACCATGTGCCTTCGATTTGCTTGCATCTTTGCTTGCTAAAAATCTATTGATATGGATCCACTTAAAGTGTTCTACTTGGATCATCTTCGATCCTTATGCGCTCGTGCTGAAACCCCAACTAGCCTAGTTGATGGGAAATCTTTAGATGAGCATGCTCATTGTCGGGTGGTAGGTGCGACATAAGCCAACGGGTGGCTTATCATTGTGGGAGCCAGTAAGACATCGCCGGTGCCTGGAAACGGGATAAGGCGAAGACATGCACTCCGGCGAATCTTACCCAGGTTCGGGGCTCTTCGTGGAGATAACACCCCTAGTCCTGCTCTGCGGCGTCTCCGCATGATCACTAGATCAACACAAGTGGCTCCTTGAGCTGTTCGGCTAGAGGAGGAAGAAGGGCAAGGCTAGCTCTCCTCTTCTCTCTATGTGGTGTCTAAAACTCTAAGAGATCAACCCTTTGCATGGGTGCCCTGGGGGGTTTATATAGGCCTACCCCCCAGGGGTACAATGGTAATCCGGCTGGATGCGGGTCTAGGCTGTCAGTGTCTGTACCCGCCGGGTTCTCCGCCGGCCGCTGGGGCCCGCCGACTGGTGGGTCCTGCCGGCTGCCGGCCTCTTGGCCGACAGGCCGGCCCCACCACCTAGGGGTCTTGCCGGCGGCTGGTTACTGTAGCCTCGCCCCTGATGACGAGGGCTTTGCCGAGGTAAGCATGGCTACAGTGACGCCGTCTGGCGGACTCTCACTGTAGTCTTACCTCGTCTTGTCTCCTTAATGATGCACATACTTTGAGGGAGTGAGGTAGCCGGCTATTGGGAGCCGGCTACACCTCAGGCCGACTGGGGGCCTTGGCCGTCTTCGAGCGTCTCTCTGGCTGAAGGGGCCCGCCACCCGCGGGCCGTACTGACAGCCTGTCATGGGTGGCGTCATGGTCAACATGGCAACAGTGCCGCGCCGGACGGGGAATGGCTGACCCGTACGGCACACTGTGGCCATGCGTGCTCCGGGATTCGGGGGTGGCAGGCTTTACTGTAGCCACGCCCCATCTTGTCACCGTTATGTGGGTGCAGTCCTTGAGGGTGCAATCTTGGCCGCTTGCCGGGAGCCGGCCCTCTTGTGGCCGGCATCATGGAGTCGGTCTTCTTGTGGCCGGCTTCTTGGAGTCGGCCTTCTTGTGGCTTTCTTCGTGAGGGTTTCAGGGTCGGGCCGCCTTCTAGTAGTTGGCCTGTGAGATAGCCGGCCAGGGGAAGGCGGCCCTGTGCTTTGGGTGCTTGAAGGCTCGATCGGCCCGATAATTTTTGAAGAGCCAGGGGGAGTCGGTTAGGCTACCAGTGGTCATTTACTCCGACAGTAGTCCCCGAAGCTGGTTGGGCTTCGCGGCTGAAAGGAGGACGAGAAGCTTAATCAGCTTCCTATCTTGAGGAGCCAGCAGCTAGGAGCCGGCTTATATCAGGTGCGCCGTCTTGGTGAGGCTTCGAAATCTGAAGGCGGGAACCAGCTGGCGCGCACGCCAGGTTGCAGGCCGGCCGCTTGCCGCCCGCGCGCCACGTGGCGCCCTCCGGCTGGGAGAGCCTGCCAGCCCACGCGCGCGACGGGACGCCGCCGCAAGCCGGGGCCCGCCACTTCCATGCCTCGGCCCAGGTGTGGATCTCCTGTGGCACAAAACGGGCCATTCGCCTTCCAACGGCAGTTTCCGCACGCCGTTAGGGCGCAATAATCGCGGGACGTGGGGGAGTGGGCGCAGTTAATCCCACACCCCCCTACGCCTCGCCTCCTCGGCTTCGCCGCACGAGGCTATAAATAGGGAGAGGAGGAGGAGCGGCAGACGCTCGCACGCTCGCCCTCGCTCCGCCATCTCCTTCTTCTTCCTCTCCATCGCCGTAGCCCCTCGCTGCCGCGCCGTCCCTCCAGTCATCGCACTACCCCGCAGCTTCGCCGCCGCGGGACCGTGCTTTCGCCGTCGCCGCCTTTTTCATCGGCTTCTTTCCCTCATGTCGCGCGGCGGAGACTGGGACGGCTCCAACGTCCACGAGGACCACATCGACTTCCTCCGCAAGACGCGGCGGTTGCCCGGCAAGGATCATGTGCGTGTCCGTCTTGCGTCGGAGAGGGAGATCTCGCCGGCGCCGGAGGAGGGCGAGTGGGTAATCTTCCACTCGCACTGCCTGCGTGGCCTTGGCCTGCCTACGAGCGGCTTCTTCCGCTCCTTCGTCGAGTTCTACCAGCTCCAGCCGCACCACCTCACTCCAAACACGGTGGTGATGCTGTCCGCCTTCGTCACTTTTTGCGAGGGCTTCCTTGGCGTCCTTCCCACCCTCGAGCTCTGGGGGGAATTCTTCCAGTCCAAGATCGGTACCGCCATGAGGGGCGTGCCGGCTCAGAGCGGCGCCTTCATCGCGATGCGGAGGCCGGTAGCCGACAACCCTTTTCCTACCATCACGCTGATCCAGTCGGTGAAGCTCTGGCAGAAATCCTACTTCTATGTGAAGAACGTCGCTCCGCAAGGCGACTTCGTCAACTTGTCGGCTTATGCAGCCGGCCCACCGGCTGGGAGGCGGCCCCAATGGTCCTATCAGGCCAGAACACTGTCGCCTGCTGGAGCCGCCGCCGTCGCGCGACTTCGGGTAATGGTCCACTCGGAGGGCCTGACCGGGCCCGACCTGCTGGCCGCCTTCGTGGCGCGCCGGGTGCTCTCCCTCCAAGGTCGTCCTCATATGATTTGTCAAATGAGCGGCCAACTCGATCCGAGTTGGCTGTGTACTAAGGAGACGCCTCACGTAGAGGTAGCTCACATGGTGAACTACCTTGCGAACTGCAAGCTCGCCGACGAGTGGCAGTTTGGCAAGGAGCCGTACTCCCGTGCCAACCCCCGCCTATGGTAAGCTTTCTTTTTCTTCTCTTCTTTACTTTTGTCACCAAGTTTCTCTTGGCCGACTCTAACCAGTCGGCTTGTCTTGATAGAGCCCCCTCCTTCGACCGGCAGCCGGGGCAGCGGGGGTGGAGCGCCAATATCTCCCCGACCGGACGACGCACAACTTGGACGACCCCGACTTGGGGGCGGCCGCTCTGGACGACGACATCGTGGGGGGAGGCGGCGAGGCAGGCGGCACCGGGCTTGGAGCCAGCTTCGACGACTGGCCGGATGATGACGAGGCGGAGGTCGTCCCGCGCCGCCAGCCATCGTCCGATCAGCATGGCTCGGGTTCATCTGTCGTGCCGGTTGTCCAAGGCGGCGCGCAGAAGCGTCGGGCCGCGCCGAGCCTATTCGGCAGTCGGCCGAAGAAGCCCAAGAGCGCGGCAGCGACGACCAAGCGGGACGAGGCGGCTGCGAAGGCTGCCCTCTTCCGCAAGGTGGTGAAGCAGCCACAAATGGTTTCGGCGTAAGTGTCAATTCTCTCACGTATTCCTTCTTCTTTTTTGTTAATATTCTTCTGAGCCCTTGTCTTGACTTAAAAAATACAGGGCTCCGCTTTCTCTTGAGCGGACCGCTGCCGCCTCCGTGGTTGGAGCGGCGGGAGGATCTAGAAGCGCCCGCCGCGTGGACCCCCATGCCGAGCTTCAAGCAGCGACGGAGCGGAATGCGTGGGAGGCGCGGGAGGAGCAGGAGGCAGAGGAGCTGAGGGCGGCCGCTGCCACGGCAGCGTAGGAGACGACGGAGAGGTTGGCGGAGGCACAAGCCGACGCAGCGGCCAAGGCTCAGGCGGAGGCTGCAGCCGCGGAGAGGGCGGCGGAGGCTCTGCATAACCGGCCTCCGCTGCTTGTCGTCCCCCTTCGCGCTGTGGCGCCCGAGATCCCGGTGCCCCTGCCGGAGGAAGCCGGTGGCGACCAGCCGGCGGTGGAGAGGGAGGAGGGCGACATCGTCGTCCCGGAGAGGGAAGTGGCACCGCCGTCGCCGACTGGGGCGGACCAAGGCAGCCGGCCTAGCGCGCCGCCCGTGCAACCGGCTGGAGGCGAGCCGGCTGCGAGGGCAGACCTTGTGGTCCGATCGCCATCGCGCCAGCGCGCAGGGAAGGCGACTTCGGCGCCGGGCCAGCAGAAGGCCGCGAGCTCTAGCTCGTCGGCCCAGGATCTGGAAACGGCCAGCGCCAGCTCGCCGGGGTGGACACCGGGTGGTGGGACGGCCGTGTTGAATGTGGTGGCGCAAGAAGTCCGAAACCGGCTTCAATCCCAAGCCACCGTGCTGAAGCAGTATACTCAAGAGTTCCTCGCGATGCGAACGGCCATTCGGGTGAGTCTTCCTGCTTTTTTGTTTCTGGTTCTTGATTTCTTCCGTGGGGGCGCGTCAGCGCACCCACTGGGTGTAGTCCCCGAGTTCTGAGTCGGCTGTTGAGCAGGCGGCTTGGAACTTCTTAGTAGACTTCGATTGCTATCTTGTTCTTCTTTGCTCCTCTGTCCTATTTGCAGGACTATCACAACCTCCGCGCGGCTACCTTCAACTCCCAGGCCCGGGAGCTGAACCAGAAGACCATTGATCTGATCGAGAGCCGGAGTAAGTGCTTCGTCTTTTATCTCACGTGGGGGCGCGTCAGCGCACCCACTGGGTGTAGTCCCCGAGATTCGGGCCGACTGCTGAGCAGTCGGGCCGGATCTTTCCTGGCGACTTCTTTCTTATTGCCCTTTTTCTTTCTTTACCATATCTGCAGAGGCCAATGCCGACCTGAGGGAGCAGTTGGGTGGGGCCCAAACTGCCCTTCGCGCCACGGAAGCCGAGTGCAACGCCTTGGCTCAGGAGCATGACCGCTTGGTCAAGAAGCTGGCCGACCAGGAGGAGAGCCATAAGGCGGCCCTGAAGGCGGTGCAGGACAGCGAGGCCGCCCTCCAAGCCGAATACAAGACCGAGGCGGCGAGCTGGGCTGAGGCAAGGCAAGCGCTGAGCGACAGCTACGGCCGGATCAAAGATTTGGTTGACGGTAGGCCGCCTTCTTCTTCGTCCCTTTGCTTGTCGCCTGCCATTTGGTCCATTTTCTGCCTTTATGTTTTCTTCCTTTCTTCTCTTGCGCAGAGTACTTCCCTGGTTACTCCGTTGCTGCCAACCAAGTCATCGAGGCCCGCCGCGACGCGCAAAGGCAGGCTGGAGCTGAGATCGCGTCGGATGCTCGCCGGTCGCTTGAGGAGCAGCTTCTGGCGATCCAAGCCCGCCTCCAGCCGGCTCACCGCATGCTCCGCCGTCTTCAGTGCGTTGGGGCGCAAGTGCTGGCCGCCCTCTGTCCCGGCGAGGTGCTTCCCCGTACCCCCAGTCGGACTGCCGACTGGCTGGAGGTAGCGGTTGGCTGCTTCGAGGCCTGGAAGGCTTCTGCAGCTCGGTCAGGCGCCAGGCGGGTGCTGGAGTTCGTCCGAGCTTGGTATCCTGGGCTGGATTTTGCCCAGCTGACCACCTAGTGGCAGGAGGCCAACGAGGAGCTGGAGGCGGTGCGGCCGGCTATCATCCAGCGCGCCTCGGCGATCGCCGACTACACCGACACCAGTGCCTTTGCCCCTGAGGTGAATGATGACGGCGTTGCTCAGCCGGAGGAGTGGTTTGGGCTGAACCCAGCAGATGGTGAAGACTCGGTGGAGGAGATCGACTCCAGTGACGAGGGCGAAGAGGAGGAGGGAGAGGATGGTGAAGACGTCGTGCCAGATGATGGAGCGACCGGCCAGCCTCAGCTTGATCGTGCCTCCAGCAATTAGGCACGTGCGAGCGCGCCGCCTGCAGCCGGTGATGATCAAGCCGAGACTCGCCAGCCGGCCACTCCTCCAGCCAGCACTGCCGTCTCCACGGACCTGCCCGGCTCGCCTGTTGCACCTTTGGCCTGATCCGCCGTCTTTGTTTTCCTGTTTATTACTCTTTGAACAATATTTGTTAAGTTTGCGCAGTTCCACCCACTGGGGGTGTATTCAAACTATGTTGAACGCCGGCCTTTCGAAGGCCTTTTGTGTAAATATAATCATGCATGTGCTTGGCTTCCGATTGTATTTGCTTTTCATCCTTTTGGCTATTTCCTTTGCCGCCCTCCCTTGGTCGCCGCCTTCCCAGCCGGACAGCTGCTCTGCAGTCTGTGGCTGGGGAAGGGCTTGGCCGTTTGGGAGGGCAAGTACTCTAGCTTTTTTAGATTGTAGCAAGGTGAATCGGAAGCCGGCCAGCCGGCAGTTCTGACAGCCGGTTGGCGGGGTGGGAGGCCGGCTTGTGTTATATAAGTTCGTTAGTCCTTAGCCGTTTTTTGTGTGGGCATCCTTTCCTGCCTTTGACTCTTGCTAGTAGGACAGTCGATTCTTTGAGCTACGACTTTCAACAAGAGAGGGCTTGGGTGCCGGCACACTACTTGTCTGACTGCAGGTAGAACTTTAATATAACTCAAGGTGGCAAGTCCCAGGGCCGACTGATCGAACCCGATGCCGGACAGGAAAACAAATGTAGTAATACATTTATAGGTATGACACTCATCATACATAGATAAAAGAGGGTAGTCCCCGAGTGGTCCTCGGGGGGCCCGTTGTCTTGTACTTAATATAAAAGGTAGCGTGGTACATACTGTATTTAGCTGTAAAATCTTCGGAGGAGATTGGCGTTCCATGGTCGTTCCGACTCCTTGCCGGAATCATCTCTCTTGCGTGCCTTCGGCTTCTGTGCGTCGATCAGGTAGTAGGAGTCGTTTCCTAGGGCCTTGCTGATGACGAAGGGGCCTTCCCAAGGGGCCGAGAGCTTGTGTTGGCCGGCTGTTCACTGGATCAGCCGGAGCACAAGATCGCCTTCTTGGAAGGATCTTGGCTTGACCTTTCGGTTGTGGTAACGGTGCAAACCCTGCTGGTAGATGGCGGACCGGCTGGGTGCTAACAGCCGGCCCTCTTCCAGCAGGTCAACGCCGTCTTCTCGTGCTTCCTTGGCCTCCGCCTCCATGCACATGGTGACCCGAGGTGAGTCAAACTCAATGTCAGTTGGGATGACAGCCTCGGCACCATATACAAGGAAGAAAGGGGTGAAGCCGGTTGACTTGTTTGGGGTAGTACGCAGACTCCAAAGGACGGCGGGCAGCTCGTCGAGCCAGCAGCCGGCCGAACGCTCCAGTGGTACGACCAGTCGGGGCTTGATGCCGGAGAGGATGAGGTCGTTTGCTCGCTCGACTTGGCCGTTTGACTGCGGGTGGGCTACGGATGGTAACTCCAGTCGGATGCTCTGTGTCGCACAGAAACGTGCCAGTGCTCCTTTGGCAAAATTCGTGCCATTGTCGGTGATGATGTTGTGTGGTACGCCATACAGGGTGGTGATATCTGCGATGAATGCCACGGCAGTCGGCCCGTTCAGCTTCTTGATTGGCTTCGCTTCAATCCACTTGGTGAATTTGTCCACGGCGACAAGCAGATGTGTCATGCCACCGCGCGCCGTCTTGAATGGGCCCACCATGTCCAGCCCCCAGACAGCAAAGGGCCAGGTGAGGGGGATGGTCTTGAGTGCAGAAGCCGGCAGGTGTTGCTTGGAGCTGAAGACTTGGCACCCTTTGCAGTATTTGACTAATTCCTTGGTGTCTTCCAAAGCAGTCGGCCAGAAGAACCCATGGCGGAAAGCTTTGGCGACAAGTGATCTTGAGGCCGCGTGGTGGCCGCATTCGCCTTGGTGGATGTCCTTGAGGATTGCTATGCCCTTCTCTGGCTTGACGCAGCGCTGGAACACTCCAGTGACGCTGCGCCTAACGAGTTCTCTATTTACTATTGTGTATGCTCCGGCTCGGCGTTGAACTTGTCTTGCCGAGATCTCTTCAGTCGGCAGCTCTCTGTTTACCAGGAAGTTGAGGATGGGTTGGGCCCATGATGGAGCTGTGACTTCTTCTATTGCCAATACGGCTACTGCGACCAGGGTGGGTGGGTTGGGTGGTGAAGAGTTGGAGTCGGGTGCGACTACAGCAGTCCCAGAGCCGCCTGTCGAAGTCCCCGAGCCGCCTGCTAGGTTCCCCAAGTCGGATCCGACTGCATCAGGGTCAGGCGGTACGAAGATGGAGTCTGATTCTAGAGACGGCTTGACAGACGGTTTGAGGAGGCGTTGGAGAGAGACGCCGGTTGGGATAGCTTGTCGGGTGGAACCGATTCGTGCCAGGGCATCTGCTTGCTCGTTGTCGGCCCGTGGCACGTGGAGGAACTCACATCCTTCAAAGTATCCGCTGATTTGCTGAACGAGGAATCGGTAGCTTGCCATATTTGCGTCCTTTGCGTCCCAGTCGTCAGATGATTGTTGGACTACCAAATCCGAGTCGCCATAGCACAGGATCCGGTGGATGCCGAGCTCTTTGGCTAGCCGGAGCCCATGTATGAGCGCCTCGTACTCGGCCACGTTGTTGGAGGCGGCAAAATGAATTTGCAATGTGTATCTGAGTTTGTCGCCCTTGGGAGAGGTGAGGACGATGCCGGCTCCCAAGCCGGTGCGCATCTTGGATCCATCGAAGTGCATCCGCCAATGAGTGGAGTCGGGAGCCGGCGGTAGGTACTGGGCCTCGGCCCAGTCGACAAGGAAGTCGGCCAATGCTTGGGACTTGATGGCGGTGCGAGGCTGGTAGAAGATCGTGTAAGGAGCCAGCGCAATGGCCCACTTGGCCACCCGGCCGGATGCATCCCGGCTGCCTATGATCTCGGCAAGTGGGGCAGTACATACGACCGTGATGGGGTGCTCTTGAAAGTAGGGCTTCGGCTTCTTGGCGGCGAAGTATACTCCATAGCACATCTTCTGGTTGTGCGGGTAGTTTTGCTTCGAGGTGGACAGTACTTCGCTCAAATAATACACCGGCCTCTGGACTAACTGAGCCCGGCCTTCTTCTGGGCGTTGGACCACAATAACTGTGCTGACCACTCGGCTAGTCGTGGCAATGTAAAGGAGCATGGGCTCTTTCTCAGTCGGCGCCGCCAAGACAGGTGGCGTGGTCAGCATCTTCTTCAACTCATGAAAAGCTTGGTCTGCTTGGTCGTTCCACTCGAAGTGGGTGGACTTTTCCATGAGTCGGTACAGGGGGAGAGCCTTCTCTCCTAGCCGGCTGATGAAGCGGTTCAGGGAGGCCAGGCACCCGGTAAACTTTTTTTGGACATCTCGCAGCTTGGTAGGAATCTCCATTCTCTCTATGGCCTTGATCTTCACTGGGTTGCACTCGATGCCGCGTTCGGAGACCAAGAAGCCTAGAAGCTGGCCGGCTGGTACACCGAACACGCATTTCTCAGGGTTGAGCTTGATCTGAAACCGGCGCAGGTTGTCGAATGTTTCTCTGAGGTCTTCCAGCAGGGTGTCGCGCTTCTCCGTCTTCACCACAATATCGTCTACATAGACGTGGGCATTTCTGCCGAGTTGCTTGAGGAGGCACTTCTGCATGCAATGCTGAAAAGTGGCACCGGCATTTCTCAAGCCGAATGTCATAGTCAGGTAGCAGAAAGCTCCGAATGGTGTGATGAAGGCGGTCTTCAGGCAGTCGGCTGGATCCAACTTGATCTGATGGTAGCCTGAGTAAGCATCCAAGAAACTCAACAGCTCGCATCCGGCTGTGGAGTCTATCACTTGATCGATTCGAGGTAAGGCAAACGGATCTTTGGGGCAGGCTTTGTTGAGGCTGGTATAATCTATACACATGCGCCATTTATTGTTTTTCTTCAATACAAGGACCGGGTTGGCAAGCCATTCTGGAAAAAAACACATCCATAATGAAGCCGGCTGCCAGAAGCCGGGCTATCTCTTCTCCTACAATCCTTCTCTTCTCCTCCGACAGTCGGCGGAGAGGTTGTTTGACTGGTTTTGCGTCTGCTCGGACGTGTAGCTTGTGCTCGGCGAAATCCTTCGGAACACCCGGCATGTCCTTTGGGGACCATGCAAAGATGTCCCGATTCTCACGGAGGAAATCGACGAGCTCGCCTTCCTATTTGTTGTCCAGGTTTGCTCCAATGACGGCAAACCTCTCCGGGTTCTCTGGGTCCAAAGGTATCTTCTTTGTTTCCTTGGCCGGCTGGAAGGAGCCTTGAGCATCGTATTCCTTGGGGTCAGGGGACAGGGTCGGCTGCTTGCCGGCCATGGCCACGACTCGGTCCAGCATCTTCTTTTCTTCGGCAATCACCAGGGACTCGGCCAGCCGACTGCTGGCTGCAGCACACTCAGAGGATTTCTGGTAGTCTCCGGCTATGGTGATGATCCCCTTTGAACTAGGCATCTTCATCTTGAGGTAGGTGTAGTGGGGCACAGCCATGAACTTGGCCAGGGCAGGTTGGCCAAGCAACGCGTGGTAAGGGCTCTCTAGATCCACCACTTCAAACTGGACTGCTTCTCGGCAGAAGTGATCCTTGTCTCCGAAGAGAACATATATCTTGATCTTGCTGATTGGTGAGCAGGACAGGCCGGGTACAATGCCATGGAACACAATCCGGCTTGGCAAGAGTTGCTTCGTCTTGATGTTCAGCTTCTCCATGGTGTCACGGTACAGTATGTTGATGTTACTCCCTCCGTCAATCAGTACTCGGGAGAAACGGGAGCTCGCCTTTCTGTCGCGAGGGTGGTGTCCAACACCAATGCATAAGAGCCGGGAGACGGCATCACCTCTGGGTGATCGGCCCGGCTCCAGCTGATAGGCTTCTCAGACCAATGCATAAACTCTGGGTTGTTAGAGGCGACCGTGTTGACTTCTTGCTGTTGTCGGCGCCAACTGCGTCTGTCTTCAGCTTGGCTTGTAAAGACGATGTAGGCGGCATGCTCGTCCGGCAACTCGTCTTGAATGGCTCTGACTGCTGGTCGAGCAGCCGGCTGCTGAGGGGCTGGAGGTGGCTGGCCAGCAGGTGGAGGCGGCACCAGCCCTTCGCCTTTGGAGATTCGTGTGAGCCAATGACACTTCCGAGTCGTATGGTTGGACGGCTTCACGCCGCTGTGGAACTTCCAGGGGGCATCAAGGGTTTGCTCATAGGAGAAAGCCGGCTGCCAAGCCGGCCTGCCGCCCTTCTGCTTCTTGGGCATGGGCCGCCCTTCAGGTTGTTCGTCTTCGACTGTGGCTACTTGCCGACTGGTGGAAGGCGGCATAGGGGCCTTGCGCTTGTGATCGTCTGGGTGCAGGCGTCGATTGGAGTCACCGGCCGGCGTCTTGGGAGCCGGAATGAGCACCTTTCCAGAGGCATCCACTCGAAGCTCAGTCTTCATTGAGGAGTCGGCCGTGGCATACTTGTCTGCTATGATCAGCAGCTCATCGAGGGTGGTCGGCTCGTCGCAGAGGAGTCGGTGCTTGAGGAGGGTGCCCTCTCGGCACCCAGCGGTGAAGTACTCTATGGCTTGAACCTCGTGCACCCCTTCGCAGGAGTTGCGGAGCTCGGCCCAACGTGTGAGGTAGTCGCGAGTTGATTTGCTGAGCCCTTGGACGCACAAGGAAAGCTGGCGGGGCTTGGGAGGCCGCTTGTATGTGCTGGTGAAATTGTGGATGAAGACTTCCGTGAAGTCTAGCCAGCTGTTGACGCTGTAGGGCTTGAGGCTATTCAACCAGGTGTGTGCCATGCCTTGAAGCATGAGCGGGACGTACTTCACGGCAACGCGCCTGTTGCCGTTTGCTATGCTGACTGCGGTGGAGTAATCGATCAACCAGTCTTCCGGCTTCACGGATTGGCGTGTCTCTTGGGAGTGAGAACCCTTTAGGGAAGGGCTCGTCGCGGATGCGGGGGCCAAAGCAAGGCGGGCCGACATCATCTTCTTCTAGCGCCAGGGATCGCGCTAGGCAGTCGATCCGGTGGCGGGCGCCATTCTCGCCGACTCCTTCGCGGTGGCCTAGTCGGTCGCCGAGAGTCAGATGCGTAATAGGCGGCGGGGTGGGATATCTCTCCCCACAAGGCGGGAGAGGAGGAGGATTGCCTTGTCGTTCAACAGCTCGGGGGCAGGCTTCTGCGTTGCGCTCGATGGTGAGCCGAGTCCGACTGCGGCTAGCAGCCGGCTCCTTGTCTTTTCTCGCGCGGGTGTCGCTTGCAGTCGGCGTCCGGGATGTCGCATCGTGCTCTCGTCGTGGGGGAGGACTTTCAGCGCGGGCGTCGGCTTCATGTCGCTCTGCGGCCGCATCGATCAGCTGCTGGATGCGTCTAGTCATGTAGGGGAGCTCGTCGGCCCCCAGCCCGTTCAGCTCGTCTATGGCCGCCTGAGCGGCACGCAGGCTCTCGAGTGGCATGGCGTAGACTGGGCGGTCTGCTCCCAGCATGCTGGCGATGGCCGCACCAGGCTTCTTGATGATGCTGGCTAGGCTCGGCCCGCCAGGAGGCGGCGTACCAAAGGTGGCGCGGTCGACTTCGCGCTGGTGAGCCTCAGTGAGGCGTCTCATGGATGCTATCTTCTGGCCCTCCACGATGAGGGCGAGGCGGCGTGCCTCCAGTGTCTCGGCGTCGGCGTCTGCCAGGATGGGGGCGGACAGGTCGTGTAGCGCCGCTTGTAGGGCGTCGTGGGCGTTCTCGCCTGAGGCGGCGCCATGGCTGATGACCAGCACCTCAGTGACAGTGTTGCCGCCACTGTCGGCTCGAGGAAGAGGGTCGTCGATGATCACCACATTGGTGGGGAAGGCGTCAAGCGATGCCGTGTCGGAGTCGACAAGCATCGGGTTGTTGGAGCCGACCGACTCCAAATCCACAGCAGGCTCGCTGGAGACGTGAAGCTGGTCGAGGATGCTGACGAGGCAGCCCTTGGGGCAGTCTGTACCCGCGTCGGACGCAGGCTCGTCGGAGATGCGAGCCTCGCAAAGAAGATCGGCGAGGCAGCTCGCCGCGTAGGCGTCGTCGACGCCTTGCAGCGCGTCAGGGAAAGCGCCATCGGGCGTGCCGGGCTGGCTACGCTCGCTGGGAAGGAAATGGGTTCCCGTCCAGAACAGGTCTCCGAACGACGGTGCACCTGGCCCCACGGTGGGCGCCAAATGTCGAGTGGTAGGTGCGACATATGCCAACGGGTGGCTTATCATTGTGGGAGCCAGTCAGACATCGCCGGTGCCTGGAAACGGGATAAGGCGAAGACATGCACGCCGGCGAATCTTACCCAGGTTTGGGGCTCTCCGTGGAGATAACACCCCTAGTCCTGCTCTGCGGGGTCTCCGCATGATCACTAGATCAACACAAGTGGCTACAAGTGGCTCCTTGAGCTGTTCGGCTAGAGGAGGAAGAAGGGCAAGGCTAGCTCTCCTCTTCTCTCTATGTGGTGTCTAAAACTCTAAGAAATGAACCCTTTGCATGGGTGCCCTGGGGGGTTTATATAGGCCTACCCCCCAGGGGTACAATGGTAATCCGGCTGGATGCGGGTCCAGGCCGTCAGTGTTTGTACCCGTCGGCTTCTCCGCCGACTGGTGGGTCCCGCCGGCTGCCGGCCTCTTGGCCGACTGGCCGGCCCCACCGCCTGGGGGTCTTGCCGGCGGCTGGTTACTGTAGCCTCGCCCCTGATGACGAGGGCTTTGCCGAGGTAAGCATGGCTACAGTGCCGCCGTCTGGCGGACTCTCAGTGTAGTCTTACCTCGTCTTGTCTCCTTAATGATGCACATACTTCGAGGGAGTGAGGTAGCCGGCTATTGGGAGCCGGCTACACCTCAGGCCGACTGGGGGGTTTGGCCGCCTTCGAGTGTCTCTCTGGCTGAAGGGGCCCGCCGCCCGCGGGCCGTACTGACAGCCTATCGTGGGCGGCATCATGGTCAACATGGCAACAGTGCCGCGCCCGACGGGGGATGGCCGACCCGTACGGCGCACTGTGGCCATGCGTGCTCTGGGATTCGGGGGTGGCAGGCTTTACTGTAGCCACGCCCCGTCTTGTCACCGTTATGTGGGTGCAGTCCTTGAGGGTGCAATCTTGGCCGCTTGCCGGGAGCCGGCCCTCTTGTGGTCGGCATCGTGGAGTCGGTCTTCTTGTGACCGACTTCTTGGAGTCGGCCTTCTTGTGGCTTTCTTCATGAGGGTTTCAGGGTCGGGCCGCCTTCCAGTAGTCGGCATGTGAGATAGCCGGCCAGGGGAAGGCCGCCCTGTGCTTTGGGTGCTTGAAGGCTCGATCGGCCCGATAATTTTTGAAGAGCCAGGGGGAGTCGGTTAGGCTACCCGTGGTCATTTACTCCGACACTCATTTTGTGCGTCATCGTTTGTCTGAAAAGGGGAAGCTCTTATGGTATCAAATAAATAGTTTGCTATGCTATGCTTGGAATCTTTGTGAAATTTATGATTTTACTTGTTGCTCTAAGAACCCTAAAAACACCTTCCCTACCTATGTGAGTTTAATGATAATGAAATCTTATCTTCTTGTGGAAATGGTGTTTATAGTTACTATGATATCAAACAAATTGAAGAATTTGTCGTTTTTAAGGGTGCTCATGAAGTTGCTTCTTTGATTGAGAAGTATGATATTACTCTCTACAAATCTGAAAATTCCGACATACTTAAATATTGCTATGAAAACTATGCTCATAATGCCTATGTTAAGGAATTTATTGAGAGAATGACCGTTGCTTTGGAAGAAAATAATGATATGCACGAATCTATATATAATTATGATTCTGATGATTTGATTGAAATATCCCTTGATGAACATGATGCTTGCCATTCTTATGGCCATGATGCCAATATTTAGTGGAGATGAATTTGCTATAGTTCCTTATGTTAAACATGAGATTATGGATATTGCACCCATACTTGATAGTTCCTTCGATGAAAAGCTTGCAAAGATTTTACTATAAATTCTCTTGATGTCAATTGTGCTAATAATATGCAAAACCCTAAGCTTGGGGATGCTAGTTTTGCTATGTCTACTACTTGTTGCAATGATCATGATTGGGGTGATTCTTCTTATGATCTTGAAAATTTATTTAAGCCCCATGATGAATGAGATTGATAATGTTTGCAATAATATTGAAAGTGGGTTTGGAAGAGTGTCAACTTTAGATCCCACATATTTGGAGAATGTTCAATCTTATGAAGTTTTTGATAAAAGTGGGTTTGGAGAGGTCTTGACTTTAGTTAATGTTAATCCCGCTATTTTGGAAGAGTCTCAACTTTGCATGCATGTGGATCGTATTGAGAATATATTACGTGATAGCTATATTGTTGAATTTTCTTATGATCCTACATGTAATTATTATGAGAGGGGAAAATATGGTTGTAGAAATTTTCATGTTACTAAACTACCTCGCGTTATGTTGAGATTGCTATTGTTTCTTTCCACTTCCTTGCATATGCTAGTTTTTGCTTACTATGATAATTCTTTTTCTTATAAAATGCCTATGCATAGGAAGTATGTTAGACTTAGATGTGTTTTTCACATGTTATATGATGCTCTCTTTGTGCTTCAATTCTTGTCTTTCATGTGAGCATCATTGAAATCTCAATGCCTAGCTAAAAAGGCGTTAAACGATAGCGCTTGTTGGGAGGCAACCCAATTTTATTTTTGTTTCTTGCTTTTTGGTTCTGTTTAGGAATAAATAATCCATCTAGCTTCTGGTTAGATGTGTTTTTATGTTTTAATTAGTGTTTGTGCCAAGTTAAACCTATAGGATCTTCTTGGTTAATAGTTATTTGATTTTGCTGAAAATTCCAGAAACTTTCTGTTCACGAAAACAATTGTTAAAAATCACCAGAACGTGATAAAATACTGATTCCAATTGCAGTAGATCAATAAACAAATTATCTAGGTCTTAATATTCTGGTAGATGTTTCTGAGTTCCAGAAGTTTGCGTTTGATACAGATTACTACAGACTGTTCTGTTTTTGACAGATTCTGTTTTTCGTGTGTTGTTTGCTTATTTTGATGAATCTATGGCTAGTAATAGAGTTTATGAACCATAGAGAAGTTGGAATACAGTAGGTTTAACACCAATACAAATAAAGAATGAGTTCATTACAGTACCTTGAAGTGGTGTTCTGTTTTCTTTCGCTAATGGAGCTCATGAGATTTTCTGTTAAGTTTTGTGTTGTGAAGTTTTCAAGTTTTGGGTAAAGATTTGATGGATCATAGAACAAGGAGCGGAAAGAGCCTAAGCTTGGGGATGCCCAAGGCACCCTAAGTAAATCCAAGGAAACCAAAAAGCCAAAGCTTGGGGATGCCCCGGAAGGCATCCCCTCTTTTGTCTTCGTCCATCGGTAACTTTACTTGGAGCTATATTTTTATTCACCACATGATATGTGTTTTGCTTGGAGTGTCTTGTATGATTTGAGTCTTTGCTTTTTAGTCCACCACAATCATCCTTGCTGTACACACCTTTTGGGAGAGACACACATTAATCGGAATTTATTAGAATACTCTTTGTGCTTCACTTATATCTTTTGAGCTATATAGTTTTTGCTCTAGTGCTTCACTTATATCTTTTTAGAGCACGGCGGTGGTTTTATTTTATAGAAATATTTGATCTCTCATGCTTCACTTATATTATTTTGAGAGTCCTTTAGAACAGCATGGTATTTTTCTTTGGTTATAAAATTAGTCATAATATGATAGGCATCCAAGATTAGTATAATAAAAACTTTAAAGTGCATTGAATACTAAGAGAAGTTTGATAATTGATGATTGTTTTGAGATATGGAGGTAGTGATATTAAAGTTGTGCTAGTTGAGTAGTTGTGGATTTGAGAAATACTTGTGTTGAAGTTTGCAAGTCCCGTAGCATGCACGTATGGTAAACGTTGTGTACCAAATTTGAAACATGAGGTGTTCTTTGATTGTCATCCTTATGAGTGGCGGTCGGGGACGAGCGATGGTCTTTTCCTACCAATCTATCCCCCTAGGAGCATGCGCGTAGTGCTTGGTTTTTGATGACTTGTAGATTTTTGCAATAAGTATGTGAGTTCCTTATGACTAATGTTGAGTCCATGGATTATACGCACTCTCAACCTTCCATCATTGCTAGCCTCTTCGGTACCGTGCATTGCCCTTTCTCACCTTGAGAGTTGGTGCAAACTTCGCCGGTGCATCCAAACCCCGTGATACGATACGCTCTATCACACATAAACCTCCTTATATCTTCCTCAAAACAGCCACCATACCTACCTATTATGGCATTTCCATAGCCATTCCGAGATATATTGCCATGCAACTTTCCACCGTTCCGTTTATTATGACACGCACCTTGCATGATCATGTAGTTGACATCGTATTTGTGGCAAAGTCACCATGCATATTATTTTATACATGTCACTCATGAGTCATTGTCCATCCCGGTACACCACCGGAGGCATTCATATAGAGTCATATTTTGTTCTGGTATCGAGTTGTAATCATTGAGTTGTAAATGAATAGAAGTGTGATGATCATCATTAATAGAGCATTGTCCCAAAAAAAGGCCAAATAAAAAAGGCCCAAAAAAGGGGCAATGCTACTATCCTTTTTTTCCACACTCGTGCTTCAAAGTAGCACCATGATCTTTATGATAGAGAGACTCTTGTTTTGTCACTTTCATATACTAGTGGGAATTTTTCATTATAGAACTTGGGTTGTATATTCCAACAATGGGCTTCCTCAAATGCCCTAGGTCTTCGTGAGCAAGCAAGTTGGATGCACACCCACTTAGTTTCTTTTGTTGAGCTTTCATATATTTATAGCTCTAGTGCATCCGTTGCATGGCAATCCCTACTCCTTGCATTGACATCAATTGATGGGCATCTCCCTAGCCCGTTGATTAGCCGTGTCAATGTGAGACTTTCTCCTTTTTTGTCTTCTCCACACAACCCCCATCATTATATTCTATTTCACCCATAGTGCTATATCCATGGCTCACGCTCATGTATTGCGTGAAAGTTGAAAAAAAATTGAGATTACTAAAGTATAAAACAATTGCTTGGCTTGTCATCGGGATTGTGCATGATGAGAGCATTCTTGTGTGACGAAAATGGAGCATGACCAAACTATATGATTTTGTAGGGATGAACTTTCTTTGGCCATATTATTTTGAGAAGACATAATTGCTTAGTTAGTATGCTTGAAGTATTATTATTTTTATGTCAATATTAAACTTTTATCTTGAATCTTTCGGATCTGAACATTCATGCCACAATAAAGAAAATTACATTGAAGAATACGCTAGGTAGCATTCCACATCAATAATTCTGTTTTTATCATTTACCTACTCGAGGACGAGCAGGAATTAAGCTTGGGGATGCTTGATACGTCTCCAACATATCTATAAGTTTTGATTGCTCCATGCTATTATATATTCTGTTTTGGATGTTTAATGGGCTTTATTATACACTTTTACATTATTTTTGGGACTAACCTATTAACCCAAGGCCCAATGCAAATTGCTCTTTTTTGCCTATTTCAGTGTTTCGCAGAAAAAGAATATCAAACGGAGTCCAAACGGAATGAAACCTTCGGGAGCGTGATTTTTGGAACAAACGTGATTGATACGTCTCCGTCGTATCTACTTTTCCAAACACTTTTCCCCTTGTTTTGGACTCTAACTTGCATGATTTGAATGGAACTAACCCGGACTGACGCTGTTTTCAGCAGACTTTTCCATGGTGTTATTTATGTGCAGAAACAAAAGTTCTCGGAATGACCTGAAACTCCACGGAACATCTGTTTGGAAAATAAGAAAAATACTAGAAGAAAAATCCATGTCAGGGGGCCCACACCCTGCCCACGAGGGTAGGGGCGCGCCTGCCCCTAGGGCGCGCCCCCCTACCTCGTGGGCCCCCTGGAGCTCCTCCGACCTCAACTCCAACTCTATATATTTGCTTTCGGGGAGAAAAAAAATCAAAGAGAAGGATTCATCGCGTTTTACGGTACGGAGCCAGCCAAGCCCAAAAACCTCTCGGGAGGGCTGATCTGGAGTCCGTTCGGGGCTCCGGAGTGGGGGATTCGTCGCCGTCGTCATCATCAACCATCCTCCATAACCAATTTCATGATGCTCACCGCCGTGTGTGAGTAATTCCATCGTAGGCTTGCTGGACGGTGATGGGTTGGATGAGATTTATCATGTAATCGAGTTAGTTTTGTTAGGGTTTGATCCCTAGTATCCAGTATGTTCTGAGATTCATGTCGCTATGACTTTGCTATGCTTAATGCTTGTCACTAGGGCCCGAGTGCCATGATTTCAGATCTGAACCTATTATGTTTTCATGAATATATGTGAGTTCTTCATCCTATCTTGCAAGTCTATAGTCACCTACTATGTGTTATGATCCGGCAACCCCGAAGTGACAATAATCGGGACCACTCCCGGTGATGACCATAGTTTGAGGAGTTCATGTATTCACTATGTGCTAATGCTTTGTTCTGGTACTCTATTAAAAGGAGGCCTTAATATCCCTTAGTTTCCGCTAGGACCCCGCTGCCACGGGAGGGTAGGACAAAAGATGTCATGCAAGTTCTTTTCCATAAGCACGTATGACTATATTCGGAATACATGCCTACATTACATTGATGAATTGGAGCTAGTTCTGTGTCACCCTATGTTATGATTGTTACATGATGAACCGCATCCGGCATAATTCTCCATCACCAATCCAATGCCTACGAGCTTTTCACATATTGTTCTTCGCTTATTTACTTTTCCGTTGCTACTTTTACAATCACTACAAAACACCAAAAATATTACTTTTGCTACCGTTACTTTTGTTACCGTTACCACTACTATCATATTACTTTGCTACTAAACACTTTGCTGCAGATATTAAGTTATCCAGGTGTGGTTGAATTGACAACTCAGCTGCTAATACTTGAGAATATTCTTTGGCTCCCCTTGTGTCGAATCAATAAATTTGGGTTGAATACTCTACCCTCGAAAACTGTTGCGATCCCCTATACTTGTGGGTTATCAGTGATCCAGAGGACTTGGAGTGGACGTCAAGCAATCAACGAGGAAGCCACAAGGCAGGGGGGCGCCTACCCCCCTGGGCGCGCCCTCCACCCTCGTGGGCCCCTCGTGGCTCCACCGACCTACTTCTTCCTCCTATATATACCTACATACCCCGAAACCATCGAGGAGCACCATGAAAACCTAGTTCCACCGCCGCAACCTTCTGTACCCGTGAGATCCCATCTTTGGGCCTTTCCGGCGCTCCACCGGAGGGGGCATCGATCATGGAGGGCTTCTACATCAACACCATAGCCTCTTCGATGATGTGTGAGTAGTTTACCACAGACCTTCGGGTCCATAGTTATTAGCTAGGTGGCTTCTTCTCTCTCTTTGGATCTCAATACAAAGTTCTCCTCGATCTTCTTGGAGATCTATTTGATGTAACTCTTTTTGTGGTGTGTTTGTCGAGATCCGATGAATTGTGGGTTTATGATCAAGATTATCTATGAACAATATTTGAATCTTCTCTGAATTCTTTTATGTATGATTTGTTATCTTTGCAAGTCTCTTCGAATTATCAGTTTCGTTTGGCCTACTAGATTGGTCTTTCTTGCAATGGGAGAAGTGCTTAGCGTTGGCTTCAATCATGCGGTGCTCGATCCTAGTGACAGAAGGGGAAACGACACGTATTGTATTGTTGCCATCGAGGATAAAACGATGGGGTTTATATCATATTGCTTGAGTTTATCCCTCTACATCATGTCATCTTGCCTAATGCGTTACTCTGTTCTTATGAACTTAATACTCTAGATGCATGCTGGATAGCGGTCAATGTGTGGAGTAATAGTAGTAGATGCAGGCAGGAGTCGGTCTACTTGTCACGGACGTGATGCCTATATACATGATCATGCCTAGATATTCTCATAACTATGCTCAATTCTATCAATTGCTCGACAGTAATTTGTTCACCCACCGTAATACTTATGCTCTTGAGAGAAGCCACTAGTGAAACCTATGGCCCCCGGGTCTATTCTCTATCACATTAATCTACCGTTATTTCTATTACTGTTTGTTTTGCTTTCTTTACTTTTAGTCTTTATCATAAAAATACCAAAAATATTATCTTATCATCTCTATCAGATCTCACTTTTGCAAGTGGCCGTGAAGGGATTGACAACCCCTTTATCGTGTTGGTTGCAAGGTTCTTATTTGTTTGTGTAGGTACGTGGGACTTGCGTGTGGTCTCCTACTAGATTGATACCTTGGTTCTCAAAAACTAAGGGAAATACTTGCGCTACTTTACTGCATCACCGTTTCCTCTTTAAGGGAAAACCAACGCAGTGATCGTGAGAGAATGACAGGAGTTGGTCTACTTGTCACGGAAGTGATGCCTATATACATGATCACGCCTAGATATTCTCATAACTATGCTCAATTCTATCAATTGCTCGACAGTAATTTGTTCACCCACCGTAATACTTATGCTCTTGAGAGAAGCCACTAGTGAAACCTATGGCCCCCGGGTCTATTCTCTATCATATTAATCTACCGTTATTTCTATTACCGTTTGTTTTGCTTTCTTTACTTTTAGTCTTTACTATAAAAATACCAAAAATATTATCTTATCATCTCTATTAGATCTCACTTTTTTAAGTGGCCGTGAAGGGATTGACAACCCCTTTATCGCGTTGGTTGCAAGGTTCTTATTTGTTTGTGTAGGTACATGGGACTTGCGTGTGGTCTCCTACTGGATTGATACCTTGGTTCTCAAAAACTGAGGGAAATACTTACGCTACTTTACTGCATCACCCTTTCCTCTTCAAGGGAAAACCAACGCAGTGCTCAAGAGGTAGCAGACTACATTAAATCCATAGAAAACTTAGTAATTAGTAATATATATACAATGGCCAAACAAACCCTGAACAGTTTCAAATTTCAGCCTGACACTCCTGTTATTCTATGTTGCGTGTAGAAAACAAAGTTCAAGGCGAGAAGAGGCAACGATTATCGTTTCGCCCACAAGAGGGGCATGTTTCCCTACCGGAACCACGAGGGTTGCGATAGGCTCCGGTTTGTAAAAGGCTTGTAATATAGCTTCGCCCAAATTGGACAGTTATATGTACCATGTAGTGACACCATGCCAAGTTTCATGATTTCTTGGAGAGTTTTGGATTTACAGACATTTCAAAACCGAGATTCACAATGTTTGTGGCCAAGCCAGGACGGCGAGACGGTTGAATTCGTTCCCATTCATTCCATGGGACCTAAACATGCACCCCAAGGAAACATGTACATTTTTTCTAGCCATTTTGGTGCACTGGAGCATGTATTTGTAGTTCGGATTTGGATGATGGACATTAAATGCCTAGAAAACTCAATTAATGAATAAAAAAGTTCAAACGAACCCTGAATAATTTCAAAGTTCAGCGCGAATCTCCAGTTGTTCCGTGTCACTTGTAGAAGAAAATACAAGGCTAGAAGAGGGTGTGATTATCGTTTGGCCCACAAGGGGACACGTTTCCCTATCAAAACCACGAGGGTTCTTGCGAGAGGCTCCGGTTTGTAAGAGGTTTGTAATAAAGCTTGGCCCAAATTGGCAATATTTTTACCACGACTTATATGTGCCATGACGTGACACCATGCCACCTTTGATGACTTTCTGGTGAGTTTAGGATTTATGGGGACTTAAAAACCGAGATTCAAAATGTTTGAGGACAAGCCAGGACACCGGTACGGTTGTAATTCGTTCCCATTCCTCGCATGAGAAAAAAACATGCACCCAAGGACACATGTATAATTTTTCTAGCCATTTTGGTGAACTGGAGCATGTATTTGTAGTTCAGATTTGAATTATGGACATTAAATGCCTAGGAAACTCAATTAGTGTATAAAAAGGCCAAACGAACCCTGAATAAGTTTAAATTTCAGCACGGATATCCTGTCGTTCCATGTTGCCCATGGAAGAAAATACAAGGCGAAAAGAGGCAGTGATTACGTTTCGCCCACAAGGGGAACACGTTTCCCTATCAAAACCACCAGGCTTCTTTGAGAGAAGCTCCAGTTTTTGTAAGAGGTTTGTAATAAAGCTTGGCCCAAATTGGACAATGTTTTTACCACGACATATATGTGCCATGACGTGACACCATGCCACCTTTGATGACTTTCTGGTGAGTTTAGGATTTATGGGGACTTAAAAACCGAGATTCGAAATGTTTGAGGACGAGCCATGACACCGGTACGGTTGGGACCTAAACATGCACCCAAGGACACATGTATATTCTAGCCATTTTGGTGAACTGGAGCATGTATTTGTACTTAGATTTGAATTATGGACATTAAATGCCTAGGAAACTCAATTAGTGTATAAAAAGGCCAAACGAGCCATGAATAAGTTTAAATTTCAGCACGGATATCCTGTCGTTCCATGTTGCCCGTAGAAGAAAATACAAGGCGAAAAGAGGCAATGATTACATTTCGCCCACAAGGGGGACACGTTTCCCTATTGGAACCACGAGGCTTCTTTGAGAGAAGCTCCGGTTTGTAAGAGGCTTGTAATAAAAATTGCGCCACAATGGACGAAAAAAATTCCTCGACATATAAGTGCGATGTTGTGACACCATGGCAGGTTTCACGATTTTCAGCTTAGTTTTGGATTTACGGGGATTTAAAAACCGAGATTCTTCTCACGAAATGTTTTCAAAATAGCACACGGTTCACTCACGAAAGCCGATATTCAATGAAAACTTCGTGGAAACCATATTTTAAAGTTTCATAAAAAACTAAAAAATATGTGGGATGTTAAGAAGGTGATGTTTTATTATGACACAAAATTTCAAGTTGAAAAACATTACGAGATGTGAGCTATGAAAAAGACAAATTCCGCCCTGAATAGTGACATTACTATTCGGCACTATTCAACACTGAAAAAGACAATTTTTTTTGAAACATCATCCTCTTAACACCCCGCATTATGTTACCGAGCAAATGCCTTGTTTATATGTATTTGGTTCTTAGTTTGGTTGCAGTGAGTATTTGTCCAGTTATCAAGCAGATGCCTTGTTTATCTGTATTTGGTTGTTAGGTTGCTATTATTAGCATTTGTCCAGTTATCAAGCAGATGCCTTGTTTATCTGTATTTGGTTGCTAGGTTGCTTTTTTTTAGCATTTGTCCAGTTATCAAGCAGATGCCTTGTTTATCTTTATCTGCTTGTTAGGTTGGTTGCAGTGAGCATTTTTCCAGTTTTCAAGCATATGCCTTGTTTATCTGTATTTGCTTGTTAGGTTGGTTGCAGTGAGACTCTGTCTAGTTTTCAATGGCTATATTTGGTTGTTATACTGGTCATTTATGCCTTGTTTCTTTCAGTCATTCTCAATGTGTTGTTCATTATGTGCAAGTCGGAACTGTGCCGCTCGACTACATCAATACCAGTTTGAACGGCTATATTTGGTTCCATTTATTCCTGGTGTAGTTAACACATGCCCTTTATTTCAGTTTTACACATTTATCCAGTGTGATGTTTAAGCATTACCTACATTCTATTCATTTTCAACAATACCAGTTTGAATTGCAATATTTGATGGTTGTTAAGCCTGCTGTCGGTAACATTGCCTTCCATTTTATATCTGCTTTAACAGCATGCTGAAACCAACACATTCAACCTATCATTTGGAAATGATATTGTTTACCTTTTCTATATTTGTTTGATGTTAAGATTGCTATACTTATCATGCCTTTCCACTACTTATGCAGGACAACAACGGGAGTGGCCACCATTTTCCGCCGAGGTTAGCTTCATCCCTCGGCTTGGACTCCCCCCGTCGTTCCATAATGTAGTAAATATAGATCCAGGCCTGGACACTAGTTAGCTTCTAATATTGACTTGTTGCTTGTAGGTAC
Organism: Triticum aestivum; assembly: GCF_018294505.1. Classification (NCBI taxonomy): domain Eukaryota; kingdom Viridiplantae; phylum Streptophyta; class Magnoliopsida; order Poales; family Poaceae; genus Triticum; species Triticum aestivum. The sequence goes on along the minus strand of NC_057814.1, from coordinate 281,720,303 downwards.
ATATGCCCTTGGCAAGGATCCACGCATCGACCCTTTTTGCGTATGGGTAATGAGATATTGATGAACAAGCATCAAGTGAGGAAACTGACAAGGATTATTAGCAAAAAGATACGAATGGTGGCAAGCAAATTATTTTTTTATGCTCTATCCAACACAACAGTGAGCTGTAGGATGGAAACTACAAACTCTGCAGCCTTCTCTTTTTACTGCCCATAATGAGTTGTTAGACAACAATGTCTGAATCTTTTTCGTTCCCAGTGGTTCCCGAAGCAGTTCACTCAAGATTACCTCGCAAAGTACATGATTGGTGGACACGTAATGAAGGTTAAAGTATTTCATCCAGACTACAATGAGCATCGAGAAGTCCTAATGAAGACAGTGAAGGATGGATGGGCAGCCATCACAAGGGGTTGGCCTAGAGTCGTGCGCGCATTACACATGGAGGAGGGCACAATATGGGCATTCCACTTCACCTTCTCCAGCAACCAGAATGTCTTTCGCCTCTCTCTTTACAGTCTTTAGTACAACTGTGGTTCATCATTCTTTACTCGGTGCTTCTGTAGTTCTTCAGTATATGTACTTGTGCATCGAATTATGGATTCGTGGTTGAACCTATATTTGTAATAAACATGGTTGGATATGAAATAAGTGATTGCCTACTTTCAAATTCAAAACATGTGATTTTTAAATTAGGGATTAATTGGATTAATTAGGGATTACACTGCACATGGTTTGCGAAAGCGAAATGTCTGCGATATACGTGGAGATCAGAAACGTTTCTAGGATCCAATATGTGTGCGGTCAATCTCCACTGCACACACGACGTTCTCTTGAAAACTATTTGCGTTAGGCCACCTGGCGCAAATGTTTATCACATAAAAAGTGTGTGTGATGGACAACCTTTGCCACACAGTTTCTTCTACGCACCGTGTGTGATGCATTCAATAACGCAAACGATAAAATTATTAATATCATGTGCAATGGCAACGCTACCACAAACGATTTAGCGGGAAAAATTGCGTGTGATGTACCAGTGAACGGAAACGTTTTCCTTGGAGCGACTGTGTGGGATGTACATACGAATGGAAACGTGTAGCGGGGACGACTGTGTGGGATGTACTTGCGACCGGAAACAATTTCACCATATAATTGTATATTTTTTAGCTCTACTGTAAGTATTTCCGTATTTAGGCGCTCGTCGGTCGCACACGACCTCATTTTGCCGAGCGTGTGTGCCAGGAGGGCATATCCCCGACGGTTTCTGGGTCATGTGGGAAGGACCCCCCCTATCGCCCACACTCACCTGGTGACGGTTCCAAATGTCGTCGCGGAAAGGGGTTAAACGCCGTTTGTTTAGGACCGACGCGTACCAGTGACACCACATAAGGAAAAGTATAAGTAGAAAATTTTATTAGAGATTGACAAACATAGCATTGGTCAATGATGCAATTCATGAAAGAATTAATAAGGGAAGAGAAGATTCACATATAAATACACTATCCTAAAAATCATTTGTGATTGTGAGCCCCCATCAAAATATTATATGCCAAAATTGTTGATGTTGGACGAGGAAGACAACGTAATGATTTATGTTTGTTCATATTCACATAGAAGTTATATTGTCATAGATCCTTCAACATGTGGTCCTTGCCCCCTATCTTTGCTAGCCAAAAATTCTGCACTAAGTAGAGATGCTACTTGTGCATCCAAAAATCCTTAAACCCAAATCTTATTTTCAAGAGTCCACCATGCCTACCTAGGGTTTGAGCAAGATCCCTCAAGTAAGTTGTCATCGGTGCAATAAGGCAATAAAAATTGCTTCTACAAGTGTGAGATCATTTAGTGTAAGAGAAAATTGAGCGTTGTGCGAACTTGTGATGATGAAGAATAAAAGCGACAAACTGCATAATAAAGGTTGCTATCACAAGGGGCAATACAACATGACTTTCTTTTGCACTAAGGGGTTGAGCATACAAACAAATAAGCGCATGGAAACCTCTGCTTCCCTCTACGAAGGGCCTATCTTTTACTTTTATGTATTTACTTTTATGCAAGAGTCAAAGTTTCTTCTCTTTACTCCTTTTTATTTTTCTCCTTTGGCAAGCATCATGTGGTGAGGAAAGATCTAGGCACATATGTCCAGTTGAATATGGGTGGCATGAGTTATTATTGTTGACATCACCCTTGAGGTGAATACGTTGGGAGGCGAAACTATAAGCCCCCATCTTTCTATGTGTCCGGTTGAAACATTTTTCTCATGTGTATGCGGTGAGTGTTAGCAATCATAGAACACTATATGATGGTTGAGTATGTGGACTTGCCTAAAGGCTCCGATACGTGACCCTTCCTGAAAAGATGATGAATTGTAGTTGCAAAGTTGACTGACAACATAGTTTGTTGGTTTCTAATAGAGTTTATGCTTTATACTTCAATTGTGTGATGAATTGTCACTTATTCATGGGAAGTCTATGATAAAAGCCTTATGTTTAAATTTGTTGCTGTTATAATAACCTACATGATGCTTCTATGTCCGTATTTTGTTTTTATCGACACATCTCTCTCTAAGCATGTGGACATGTTTTTTTATTTCGGTTTTCGCTTGAGGACAAGCGAGGTCTAAGCTTGGGGGAGTTGATACGTCCATTTTGCATCATGTTTTCCTACTGTTATTTATGATGTTTTTATGAATAATAATGCTTTTTGGAGTAATTCTAATGCATTTTTCTCTCATAATATGCAAGGTACACACAAAGAGGGAGAATTCCGACAGTTGGAAATCTGGACCTGGAAAAGCCACGTCAGGTCACCTATTCTGCACAACTCCAAACAAGCTGAAACTTTACAGAGATTTTTTATGGAATATTTGAGGAATATTGGAGCCAATAAGTACCAAAGGGGGCCCACCAGGTGGGCACAACCCACCTGGGCGCGCCTGGGCTCCCTGGCGCCCCCTGGTGGGTTGTGCTCACCTAGGCCCACCTCCAGTGCCCATCTTCTGGTATATAAGTCATTTTGACCTAGAAAAAAATAAGGAGAGGACTTTTGGGATGGAGCGCCGCCGTCTCGAGGCGGAACTTGGGCAGGAGCACTTTTGCCCTCGGCAGAGCGATTTCGCCGGGGGAACTTCCCTCCCGGAGGGGGAAATCATCGTCATCATCATCACCAACAAGTCTCCCATCTTGGGGAGGGCAATCTCCATCATCATCTTCAACAACACCATCTCATCTCAAACCCTAGTTCATCTCTTGTGTTCAATCTTTGTACCGGAACTATAGATTGGTGCTTGTGGGTGACTAGTAGTGTTGATTACATCTTGTAGTTGATTACTATATGGTTTATTTGGTGGAAGGTTATATGTTCAGATCCAATATGGTATTTAATACCCCTCTGATGTTGAGCATGATTATCATTTGTGAGTAGTTACTTTTGTTCTTGAGGTCACGGGAGAAATCATGTTGCAAGTAATCATGTGAACTTGATATGTGTTCGATATTTTGATAGTATGTATGTTGTGATTCCCTTAGTGGTGTCATGTGAACGTCGACTACATGACACTTCACCATATTTGGGCCTAAGGGAATGCATTGTGGAGTAGTTATTAGATGATGGGTTGCAAGAGTGACAGAAGCTTAAACCCTAGTTTATGCGCTATTCCGTAAGGGACCGATTGGATCCAAAAGTTTTAATGCTATGGTTAGAATTTATTCTTAATACTTTTCTCGTAGTTGCGGATGCTTGCGAGGGGGTTACTCATAAGTAGGAGGTTTTTTCAAGTAAGAACAACACCTAAGCACCGGTGCACCCACATATCAAATTATCAAAGTAGCAAACACAAATCGAATCAACATGGTGAAAGTGACTAGATGAAATTCCCGTGTACCCTCAAGAACGCTTTGCTTACTATAAGAGACCGTTTTGGCCTATCCTTTGCCTCAAAACGATTGGGCTACCTTTCTGCACTTTTGTTACTATTATCGTTACTTGCTCGTTACAAATTATCTTGCTATCAAACTACTCGTTTACTTACAATTTCAGCACTTGCAGACATTACCTTGCTGAAAACCACTTGTCATTTCCTTCTGCTCCTCGTTGGGTTCGACACTGTTACTTATCGAAAAGAGCTACAATTGATTGATCCCCTATACTTGTGGGTCATCATATACCAAGTTGTTGTGTGTTGCCAGAAGACTTGGTCTCTGGGCTGGCAATTCAAGGTAAACCGGTTGCACTGAGCCGGGGTGCCACAATCTATGTAATCTCCGTAATAGCCTGGTGTTACTTGCTTGCTTATTTATTTCATTGTACTCTCAATTATTTATTTGCTTATAGTCACTACAGTTCTTTTTCCTCGGTTTGCTAGTGGCTGAAATAACCATGGGCCACCTACGGACCATGGTATCCATGGGCATGCTACCTGTCATAGTGTCCGTGGGCCTCCTATGAGTTGTAGTATCCATGGGCCACACATGGGTTGTACTATTCGTGGGCCAAAATCGGACCGCAATATGGGTTGTAAATGGGCTAAAATCAGAACGGTCTGTTTATTGGCCCAGGCCATTAACAGGGAGGAAGACATCACAGCTTAATTCTATCGACGCACATAACGAGTAGTTAATGGGTCGGAATACATGACGGGATGAAAGTGGTCCAATCATTTAACGGGTCACAAATGAACTGAATGTAACCACAAGCTGAATTTGGCCCAGTGGCAGAACAGGCTACTAATGGATCATAAGTAATCAAGGGCCAGAAATGAGCCCAAGAATTTATGGGCCCTTAGAAGGCCGAAAGATAACACAAGCTGAAAACGACCCAACTGAATCATGGGCCCTTAATGGGCCGAAATTCATTTACTGTTCTTTATGGGCCAGAGTCACCACAAGCAGTTAAAGGGCCCGGAGATACAAAAGGCCTCATATGGGCCGAAAGACATCACGGTCCATACATGGGCCCAAAGTTTCAACGGACTGGAATCATATTGGACGGCCCTCGTGATGCTACTACGCTGAATTCGGAAAGGCCAAAACGGGTCATGAGTACCCGGGCCGTAAATGGGCTATATGTGAACAGGACATTAATAGGATTTCCATGGGTCGGCCCGCTAACTTTTGACCAAGTCAAGTGGGCCGGTCTTTTTAACCTAAATGGGCCACTATTGGGCCATGCCACGTGTCACTGTTTCATAGGCGTGTCTCGTCCATTGGATGAATGACATTTGTCGCAACGTAGAGCTGACACGTGGTTTCATTGGTGAATGAGAAAATGACAAATGAAAAATCATCATTAGTAGTCAGGCCTATTAACGGGTATCGATCCAAAACCGTCACCCGATAGCTTAATGGCGACCCATTACGGTGGCTGCCATGTGTCGGTTACCATTGATGAAATCACTTCCATGACACACCATTTATCGTCATGGAAGTGGATACTTCTGTGATGATTTGAGTACTGTCATGGAATACTTATACAATAGCACATGTATGACTATCTTGATTATGTCATAAAATCATCACGGATGTACATGCGTGAAAGAAAACATGACCTACTGTGACAAACGCGTATTATATCACAGAAGTGTTTTTCTTGTAGGGGAGTCTCCAACCTCCAAGAGTAGCAAGATCAAGGGAAAATGCTCAAGACTTGCTCAAATCACGAATTCCTTTGGTCATAAGAGGGAGAGGGAGTGGATCTATCACTTGATTGGAAAATCTCTCAATAACTCTCACAAACGCTTCCAGATCTAAGATTTGGTGTGGAAGAGTGAGAAGGAACACTTCTAGGGTTTTTGGATGCTTCTGACAGAACTGGTCAACCCTCTCCCATAGTGGGAGAGGTGTATATACAGCACAAGCCCAAATATGGCGTTGGGAAAAATATGTGCACTTAAGTACTGGACGTCTAGTGGATTGCCGGGCATCCGTTGGCTAACCAAGCACCAGACATCAGTGCATATAGAGTGTGGGACATGCAGGTTAGAAGGTAAACATGGCTAAGTACCCAAAGTACAAGACATCTAGTGCTGACCAGATATCCAATGCCACAAGGAGACCGGACATCTCGCAAGAACCAAAAGTCCATTATTATCTGAGCAAATTGGTACTAGATAGAAGTGCCCAATTTCCGACGAGGGCTAGCATTCATTAGATTCAGCTCTGGATAGGTTTGCAGGATAGGAACCGGACATCCAGTGGCATAAGAGCAATTGGACGTCTGGTGAATAACAAACATCCACTAATTTTAGTGTAAAAGCTTCTGTAGCGGTGCCACCGAATTTCCAGTGGGTACAGGACATTCGGTACATACAGTAGGACCAGACATCCAGTAGAGACCAGGTATCCAGTGAGTTAGTGTAAATAGCACTACTACATAGAGATCCTATTTGTGTATTTTGTGAACATGATTACTAGGACACTTATGTAGATGTGTAAGTGATTGTGATGATGTGACTAGAGGATATTTGCAAGAGAATAGATGAGCTTGAGCAAATCTTTCTAGGACCCCATTGATCCCCTCTTAATAGTGCGAGATTCCTCTACTCAAGAACAAACCGAAAAGCCAACCTATTTATCTTTGTTTCTTCGTTCTTGAGCAATACCAAAATATGTGGGTCCATGATCCACACACATATTATTCCACGGGGACTAAAACATGTGATGTACTTGACAAACATGTGTATTTTCATCAACATCAAAACATGATTAAGGGCATGATTGCACTTTCACCGACACAGCCATGGACACAATGCTACAAGAGCTAGGCGATACTGCTGCGAACGACTTCCACGGTGGGACGCAGCGTGACGAGCTAAGATGCAAGATGATGCAAAGCGGTGGTGGCATTGCTGTTATTTGGCGGAATCTCTCGCCAGAGCCCGCCGCCCTTGGGGTCTGCCTTTTGTTGAAAGTAATCGAGAGACAGATCAAGAGAGACATTCAACTGTATTCTTTATTGATGATTGACAAGCTATTTATACAACGGGAACAGGCCTAATAGGGTTGCGATGGTTTGTGAAGGCATCGTTGCAGGAACCGTCGCCGTACGTGATGGTTAGGGAGCGGGGATTATCCCCTATAACCGCAAGGGTTATATTTCAACACTCCCCCTAATCACCGCTTGATTGCATTATAGTTCATCATCTAACAATGTCTCCTCCAAAAATCCTGTGGGAAAAATAAGAGGAGTAGTGTTTAATATGTTGCCAAAACTCCTTCAAACCCAGTGGGAAAATAAGGAGAAAATAATGCAACATATAGTGGTTATTGCCTCTTTCAACTCAATATGAAGTATATTCATAGAATTTGGAGGACAATAAATATGTCGTATATACTTTCCCAAAAACCCCAGTGGGAAAACAGAAAGTATGGCATATGATCTTGTGTTGTAATTACCTCATTAAAAACCTTTATGAGAACCTGTAAAGTAAACTCATAAAGAGAAAAGGAGTATAATATGATGCTTTGAACATGAACAATTCAGGAAGATACTCCCCCTGATTCTTGCAAATTTCGAAGCCATCACATACCAATTCCATTAACATATTTCTGGAATGTAGAAGTTGGTAGAGACTTGGTGAACAAATCAGTGACATGACTTGACTTTCAAGATATGTAATATATCGATATTGCTTATTATGTAACATGTTTGCATCCGAACAACACAAGCAACATTAGCTTTGAGATAAAGGTTGGTGGATGTAGCCACGAGGTCTGTTTTGAAGACTCTCATGATATGGCTACCACACCTAGCAGGAACACAAAACTTGTCTACAATCTGACATAGTGGGATCTGATCGGTGTATCCAATGATATTGGTATCGAAAGATTTCTCTGAAAATGAAAGATTAGGACAAGATGTTTGATGCATTGGAGATATCGAAAGATATTCTTGAGTCTCACCAATTGTGTTTGGTGGATCCAATGCATGCACAGTGATATGGAATCTTAGGTCCCAACATCTTATTTCCATCTCCTCATGGTCTAGATGAATCTTTCTCTATGTTTAGAGAACAAATAGCCATGGAAACTACGGATGGATAAGACTTGTCCACAATCAATTTCTCCAATATTCTAGATATAGACAACATGGTGTACCATAATGCATGAGTGAAGGTGCTCGAGGTTTACCCAAATCCTTCATCTCAATTTCCGTCATTTAGATGATCACACGATTCGTCATTGCAGGAGTAATCCTTGTATATGACGATCATGCATGGATAATCATCATTGTAGGAGTAATCCTTGCATGTAAAGAACTCACTACATCGGTTGTACCAAATGTACCGACAATAATAAGCCATATGGTGTCTTATTGATTTTACAAAATATATGTTGCGTTTTGCATTTCGATTCAGAAGTGAGACTCCATTGGGAACCATCTATGTTTGAATCTAGTGAGCCACATGGACATGTAATCACTACATCTATCAACTGCGGAGATAGTTGATTTTCTATTACCAATGATATAAGTTATCGGAAAGAGATCCCACCACTGGAGAATAGTTGGGTATCTGCGTGAACCCTTGTGCTACAATACTTGCTCTATGTTTCACCACCTCATTGTTCTCAATTCCATTTCCAGAAGAAAACTGGTGTAGGTATTGCTTATGAATACCTTCCCATTATTGAGCAAGATTATTTCTACCTAGATTGTATCCTTTGCTTGAGTTCAGTCCGAGTGTTTTTCACACTTTGCCATGGGCATGGTCTTTGGATCTGAATCACTTGAAAGGTTTTTTCAATCTAGTTGAGAAATGTATGTCGACAATTGTAGACTTCCGGTTATATGTTTCTACAGAATCTATATATCAATATGTAGTTGATGGAAATATCGTTACCCATGGTGATAGCTCGCGATTTCCCAATGCGATTGAGAAGGGTATTTCGATGTCGCGGTCATTGTGTGCACTATGACCTGGGTTGGTGGAGGTTTACCATCCACTGGGTGTATACTACCCATTAGGTGTCTGCCAATGTAAAGTTGACTTGCATTTACTAATTCAGAGGCCTTGATATCCTTACTTGCAAGAAGCTGAATCCTGATGTACTATTGTCGTACTTCTCCCACTGTTGCTTTGAACGAGGAGTTGAGTGGTTTTAGTTGGTACCTCCACTCTTTCCGACATATTTTTGCAGGACTGTGGGATTGCGTGACACCTTTATAGTCAGTAAATGCATTTGGCAGGTTATTTGCAATGTGTTGCAAACCTTCTGAACGCATGGTTCAGATCTTTGAGTATGTGGATTTGAGGTAGAAATGTGTTGAACATTCCACTAATTTCCTGGCATTCTTTATGGTACTTGAAATCTCCCCCTAATATTGTGACGCCTGGATAATTAAGCTACAGTAATCGCATGTTAATGATACCACGTCACCTCGGTTATTGTTGCTGATCTCGCGTTAGTTCGAAACCGATTCAAATTCAAAATCAAGCAAACAATAAAAAATTTCCAATATTAAAACTAAAATGTTCAATAAATAGTAGATAAATCAGAGGCTAGGATAAAATTGTAAACAACATTATTGAAATTTGATAAGTCATTTGAACAACCTCAAATAGTGGCTGAATACATTATTTAATAACCTTTTAATTAATCTAAATCTAATATGAAATAGTATTTCACCCAAACTAGTTTTTGGTGCTAGGATCTAATGCACTGCAATTTATGAGCTAGCTCCCATATTTTATAAAAATCAATTAGGTGCTAAACATTTTTGAAAAACAGAAAAGGAAAACAAAGAAAAGAAATATAAAAACAGAAAACAAAAGAAAAACAAAGAAAAGCCCCCCCCCCCCACCCACGGGGCCAACCAGCCCAGCTGGCCACGAGGCTGGCCCAAGCAGCCCACCCCCACTCCTCTCATTATCCCCTGGACCCCGAAACCCTAACCCACCGACACCCACTTCCCACCCCCCCCCACTCGCTCTCTCCCTTTCCCTCCTGATCTGGATCCAGATCGGGGGCCCGATCCCGTTGCCCTCCATCGCCGCCTGGACCTCGCCGGACCCTGTCGTCGGAGCCCCTCCTCGCCAGACTGCTTCCCCTACGTCGCCCTCGTCCCGACCTCCTCCCCGAGCACCGTTGCCCCGAACCCTACAAACCCGCCGTGAGGACCGCACCTTCCTCCCCCTTTCTCCTCTGCCCCGCGCTCGCGCTCGCAGCGCTCCGCCCCGCGCGCCCCAGCACGGGCCCTCGCTCACGCGCGCACAAGAGCGGCCGCACCCCCCGCTGCAGCCGCCAGCCCCGTGCATCACCGCCGCACGCGCGTACGCGCATCGCCCTAGCGCCCGTCTGCTCCTGCTCGCGCATGTCCCTGTCCACGCGCGAGCGCGCTCGACCACCTGTTGCCGTGCTGCCGCTGCCCCCCCCCCACAGCTCCGCCCGGCGCTCGCGCACGCCGTCGACCGCGACTCCCGCACCGGCCCTCGCTCTTCTCTAGCTCGCCGGCCCCGCTGCTCGCCCCCCCCCCCCGCTCCGTTGCTACGGCCTCACCGGCCGCGCGCCCCCACCGCGCACCCATCGCTCACCCCGTGTCCGCCGCCGCACCCCTTCCCCGACCGTACCCTGCTACATCTGCTCGCCGCGGCCCCCTGCTACGCCCGGACTCAGCCCACCGGAGCTCCATGCCGGTGCGCTGCCCTGCCCCTGCTCCCCGTGGCCACGCTCGGCGCCCCCTGGCCGCCCCGACGGGCGCCCGGGGCCAACCGGGTTACGCCGTAACCGCTGGCGCCCGTCGCCCGGCTCCGCCCAGCGCCCGCCCCGCTAGGGCCAAGGCCCCGCTATGTTTGACTCTGGTCAGCGGACTGTTGACTGCTGACGTCACCTCTACGTCATGCTGACGTCACCAAGCACTGTTCTGGATAATGCCGATTTAAAATAAATAAATGAATTCCAGAATTTTTTAAAGTCTTTAGAAAATCATAGAAAATAAACCGTAGCTCCGATGAAAATACTTTTTACATGAAAGTTGCTCAGAACGACGAGACGAATCCGAATACGTAGCCCGTTTGTCAATCACACATCCTTAGAATAGAAAACATGCAACTTTCCCCCTCTGATTCATCTGTCCAAAAATGTAAACACCATGGATACTTTCCCAGATGTTTCCCCCCTTCGCCAGTATCACCTCCTACTGCGTTAGGTCACCTCTAGCACCGCGTATTGCCATGTTATGCTTTGTGATGCTTTGATTGCTCTGTTATTTATTGTGTTCCCCCTCCGTTACTTCTTTCCGGTAGACCCCGAGGCTGCCGACAACCCCAGTTCGACTACGGTGTTGACGACACGTCCTTCTTGCCAGAGCAACCAGGCAAGCCCTCCCCCTCCCCTTGATCACCAGATATCGCCTATTCCTTCTCTCTACTGCTTGCATTAGAGTAGTGTAGCATGTTACTGCTTTCGGTTAATCCTATTCTGATGCATAGTCTGTCATTGTTGCTACAGTTGTTACCCTTACCTACAATCCTAAATGCTTAGTATAGGATGCTAGTATTCCATCAGTGGCCCTACATTCTTGTCCGTCTGCCATGCTATACTACTGGGTCGTGATCACTCGGGAGGTGATCACGGGCATATGCTATATACGTTATACTGTTACATTACTTATGATACTGTTCGGAGATGGGGGCTGAAGGGGCAGGTGGCTCCATCCCGGTAGAGGTGGGCCTGGGTTCCCGACGGCCCCCGACTGTTACTTTGTGGCAGAGCGACAGGGCAGGTTGAGACCACCTAGGTGAGAGGTGGGCCTGGCCCTTGTCGGCGTCTGCGGTTACTTCTAAATAACACGCTTAATGAGATCTTGGTATTTGATCTGAGTCTGGCCACTGGCCTATACGCACTAACCAACTACGCGGGAACAGTTATGGGCACTCGACGTCGTGGTATCAACCGAAGCCTTCATGACGTCAGCGACTGAGCGGCACACGCCGGGTTGGACCGCGTAACGCAACTTCCTTTGAAATGGAGGTTGCAAGGTCTACTCTCCGGCCGCATACGCAACGTGCAGGTGTGCAATGGGCGATGGGCCCAAACCCCTGCGCGCATAGGATTTAGACTGGTGTGCTGACCTCTCTGTTGTGCCTAGGTGGGGCTGCGACGTGTTGATCTTCCGAGGCCGGGCATGACCCAGGAAAGTGTGTCCGGCCAAATGGGATCGAGCGTGTTGGGTAATGTGGTGCACCCCTGCAGGGAAGTTTATCTATTCGAATAGCTGTGTCCCTCGGTAAAAGGACGACCCGGAGTTGTACCTTGACCTTATGACAACTAGAACCGGATACTTAATAAAACACACCCTTCCAAGTGCCAGATACCACCCGGTGATTGCTCTCTCACAGGTCGACGAGGAGAGGATCGTTGGGTTAGGATTATGCTATGCGATGATACTTGGTGAACTTACCATCTACTCTCTTCTACATGCTGCAAGATGGAGGCTGCCAGAAGCGTAGTCTTCGACAGGACTAGCTATCCCCCTCTTATTCTGGCATTCTGCAGTTCAGTCCACCGATATTGCCTCCTTACACATATACCCATGCATATGTAGTGTAGATCCTTGCTTGCGAGTACTTTGGATGAGTACTCACAGTTGCTTTTCTCCCTCTTTTCCCCCTTTCCCTTCTACCTGGTTGTCGCAACCAGATGCTGGAGCCCAGGAGCTAGACGCCACCGTTGACGACGACTCCTACTACACCGGAGGTGCCTACTACTACGTGCAGGCCGCTAACGACAGCCAGGAGTAGTTTAGGAGGATCCCAGGCAGGAGGCATGCGCCTCTTTCGATCTGTATCCCAGTTGATGCTAGCCTTCTTAAGGCAAACTTGTTTAACTTATGTCTGTACTCAGATATTGTTGCTTCCGCTGACTCGTCTATGATCGAGCACCTGTATTCGAGCCCTCGAGGCCCCTGGCTTGTATTATGATGCTTGTATGACTTATTTATGTTTTTAGAGTTATGTTGTGATATCTTCCCGTGAGTCCCTGATCTTGACCGTACACGTTTGCGTGCATGATTAGTGTACGATTGAATCGGGGGCGTCACAAGTTGGTATTAGAGCCGACTGCCTGTAGGAATCCCCCTTCCACACTCCTTGGCCGAAGTTGAGTCTAGTCGATGAAAACTCTTTTACTAACATGGTTGTCCGACCCATGGGCCCACGTCGCCATTGGGTGGTATTAGGATCTTTTACTCCTCGATCCTTACTCTAGGACTCTGATCTCTCTTCTATTCGGGTTAAATGATTTTACTAAATCTGACTCTAGGTTCTCGTAACTACTTCTCCCGGAGAGCCCCTTATCACAGATGATCGCCTACTGCACCAGAAGATTTTGAAGATACTCTTCGATCATTCCCGAGACCCTTGTGCCCACTGCCTTTTCAATTCCCTATTACCGATATATCCATATGGATAACGACATACACTTGTTGTTCATACAATTACTCTGAGTTTCTCTTGTTACTACAAGATGCATCAAATTTCTTTGATTGATTGATGCTTAATGAGATCAAAAGCCTTCTCAAAATCCAACTTTAAGACAATGATCTCCTTGCCAGACATTTTACACTGATGAATGAACTCATATGACCAAGCAAGACAGTCCTGAATAGACCTTACTTTTAGAAAACCATACTGGTTGGTGTGACCTAGTTTCAGAATGACATCTTGGAGTCTATTTGCCAAAAGTTTTATGATGATCTTGATTGAGCAATTGAGTAGTGAGATTGGTCTAAAGTCGTTGGGTGTAGTTGGAGCATCTTTCTTGGGAATTAGAGTAATAAATGAAGAGTTGATGCTCTGCAGGCTAATTCTTCCATGATAGAAATCATCAATCAAAGTGTAGAAGTTAGGTGCCAAAATATCCCAGCAATGTTTGATGAAGTTTGTATTGAAACCATCAGGCCCTGGAGCCTTGTCATTTGGCAGATTTTTGACAACTAGATCAATTTCTTCCTTGGAAAAGGGTATTTCAAGCAGAGAGAGATCCACATCTCTGTTAATAAGGCTGCCCAAGTTGAGAGGTTTGAATGTGGGTACAGAAGTGTTCAGCCTTTGTTTGGAAGCTTTTAAGAGAATATTGGCTTTGGCATTGTGCTCTCTATGTATGTTGCCCAGATCATCCTGTAAGCTTGCAATATGATTAACCCTGTATTTGATGATGGCATTGGCCTAAAAATATTTGGAGTTTGCTTCTCCAAATTTAACCCATCTGATTGTAGCTCTTTGTTGCCAATAGATCTTTTGAAGTTCTAGAAGTTTAAGCAGGTGTTTCTTGAGAATTTCTCTTCCATTCCATTCTGGCAGTGTGAGGGTTCTGAATTCTTCCATTGAGTCAAGAAAAAGAACTACTTCATTGGTGGCTTTAATGGATATGCTGAGCTGGGAGATTGTTTTTGACCAAATTTTCAAACACTTTCTAAGCCTCTTGAATTTGGCAGTTATTCTTTTTGCACTGTCTTGAATATTGATTTCTTGTTCCCAATTCTGCTTAACAACATCTTGAAAACCCTGAATTTGCAGCCAAAAGTTCTCAAACCTGATGATTTTAGTCTTGGGGATGTGTGTACTAATCTGCACCTGACAAGGTATGTGATCTGAGACAGGTTTGGACAAAGGCAGAACAAGAGTGTTAGGGTAGTGGGAAGTCCAAGATTCAGAGGTGAACACCCAATCCAATTTCTCAAACAAAGGAGCTTGCTGCATATTGCTCCAGGTGAAGCTCCTCCCCTTTAGAGGAATTTCTACCAAAGCCAGACTGTTGATGGCATCATTAAATTTTAACATATCAGAGAAACTGCCACCTGGCCTACTTCTGTTGTGTGGATACCTGATATAATTGAAATCTCCCATGATCATCCACTTGGTATCATCAGGCATTTGAATATTGCTGAACCAGTTCAGGAAATCATCTCTGGCTTCACCTTGACATGGGCCATAAATGTTTGTTAGAATCCATGAGTCACCAGTTAACTTTGAGATGAATCTGATGGAGATGGAGAAATCATTTTGAAAGAGAGTTTCTCCTTCAAAAAGACTGTCATTCCATGCAACGAGAAGTCCACCAGAAGCTCCAACTGAGGGTAGAAAATCAAAACAATTTATCCTCTTAGGGCAGATGTTTTTGAGATGTCTGTAATCAAATTGCTCTTTCTTTGTTTCTTGCAGATAGATGATATCTGCATTTTCCTCTTCAATCTTATTTCTAAGAGATAGCCATTTGTTGCTGTCATTAATGCCCCTGATGTTCCAATTGAGAATATTCCAGTTTCTATTCATATCCTGATAATAAGGTGTCTGTAACTACCACTTTTCTACTGCAGAGACCAGCCAAACAGAGCCAGGAAAGCAAGAGGTAATAAACAAGATTCCATGACCACAAATCACCACACCACAGCTTGCTCTTAATACAAATGCAAGGCTTATCATAGAGGTAGATAATAAAGCAAATGCCAGAAGTCATCATTTCAGATTTAGATATCATTACAAAAGGATTGGTTCTCACAACTACCACTGATAACAGATCACAAAAGTGCATCAAGGATCCAGGATTAAAAATGTTCAAGCTGGACATAACCGACAACCAAGAATCTAACTAAGGCTTGAAGACAGCCTTCTTTGATGGCCCCTTGGCAGCAGCCTTGGTCTCCTTCTTCTTGGGTTGGTGCAGCATCTCCTCAGAGCAGTCTTTTGCAGCAGCCTTGCAAAAGGAAACAGTGAGATTTTTGACAATCTTTGTAGTAATAGCAGGAGGGTCAGATGAACAAGGGAAACAATTAGGTTGGGGCCCTCCCTTTTACTTATCTTGGGCTTCCTGTGGGTACCACTAAACTAAGGATACAAGACTTAATCCCAGTAGTGGATAGGGTTGAAAGAAGACTGCCTGCTAGTTCATGTCTTCTCAATCAAGGGGCTAGATTGCAATTGCTTCAATCAGTTTTGTCTTCCTTACCCATATATTTTCTTTGCAGTTTATGTCTACCAGCTGGTATTATCAAGCAAATTGAAAGAATTATGAGACAATGCTTATGGAGAGGCAACTCTGACACTCCCAAGCAATCCTTGGCAGCATGGCCTCTAGTTTGTAGGCCTAAAGATAAAGGTGGCATGGGAATTATTAACCTGAACATCCAGAACAGAGCCCTCCTTACCAAACATCTGTCTAAGTTTTATAACAAAGCAGATATTCCTTGGGTGTCTCTCATTTGGAACACCTATTATGATGGAGTTGTGCCCCATGGAATAGTGTTGTGTGGCTCCTTTTGGTGGAGGGATATCATCAAACTTAATGAAGCTTTCAGGCTACACTGTGAGGTTACTATAAACATGGGGGACTCTGTTCTTTTCTGGTTTGATGCTTGGATTTTCTTGGGATCATCTGTTCCACTCAGGGAGAGGTTTCCCAGGCTCTTCTCTTTTGCCATTGATGATAAGGTCTCTGTAAGAGATGTTCTCAACACTCTTGATATGTCTGAGCTCTTCCACCTGCCCTTATCACCAGAAGCAATGGAGGAAATGATCACTATACAGAATGGCATGCTTGACATGAATACTGATGACAGTATCAATGATTCTTGGTCATGGATCCCAGGCAAAGGAAAATTTTCTGCCAAGAGCTACTATGCAATGATGCATGCCCACCTTCCTACTGATATGCCGGCCAAATGGATTTGGGAAAGTAGATCAACAATGAAAAACAAGGTTTTTGCGTGGTTAATGCTTAATGATAGGCTCAACACCAGAGATTTTCTGGTCAGGAGGCACTGGAGATCGCCTCAGGAGGACAACACTTGCCCCTTATGTCATGCTCAACCCCATGAGGACAGAGATCATCTATTCTTCACCTGTCAATTTAGCTCAAGGGTCTGGAATTATTTGGAAATTCAGTGGCTAGCTGGTTTGTCTCCTTTAGAGTGCATGATTGCTGCCAGGAACAGCTTTGGCCAGCCTTTCTTCAAAGAGGTTGTTTATCTAGCTGCTTGGAATGTCTGGTTATTGAGGAATGGAAGAATCTTCAGAAATGAGAGGCATACCTTTGCAGCATGGAGGAGGAATTTCATCCATGATATTACCCTGCTATCCCACAGATTCAAGCCTAGTTTAAAGCCTTTGTTGTTGCATTGGATTAATTCTTTGCCCTAGATGGCTCCTTGTAATTATGTAACCTAGCATGTAATTATGTACATAGGACCATAGGTAAGTAGTCTAACTTTTACTTACCAAAACCTTTTGTATTTTGTTGGTTGAGTTTTAATAAAATACTGTGGGGCTGTTGCCTCACAGTTCCCAGTCAAAAAAAATAAGGGAAACAATTTTTGTCTGAACATGATTTTCTCCTGAATCCATTGTTCAAAGCTTGCAATTTATAGCTCCTTCTTACCTCAGTTTCAACCATGGGAGCTTTATCTTTCCTCTTCTTTTGAGCATGTGCAATTGAGGTGCTGGAAGCTGGCAGAGGGGGAGTGATGTCTTTGTGCAGTGCCTGAGGTGTCAAACTATCATTAGAAGAAGCTTCTTGGTCCATAACTGAATTTTTACAACAAAGAATCTGTTCATTTTAACACTTTTCAGGTATAACAAAAGGCAGTGTTTTATTACTTGCAGAACCTTCAATGATGTAAGTCCATAATTGGGAACCAAGCAAAGATTTGGCCCAATCAAAATTTTCAACAGTCAATAGAGAAAAAGTGATGAATTTGCACCATTCAATAGGTACCGGAGTAACTTTATCTGTTGGGGCCACAGGTGCAAAATGAGTGCTCCAAAGCTCCAGCCCTTCCTTTGAGAGAAACTCCTCATCTTTGCCAGAGAAACTTGCATTGAAGATAGGAAAAGGGAAGCCAGGAGGAGCATCCATACTGTTACCTGCAGATGAGCTGAAGTTTTCTGCATCCTGGTTATCTGATAGAGGTGAGACTCTCTGAGTAGCTGAGGCTGGGCCTTCTGTATGAAGGAAATATGCCCTAGAGGCAATAATAAAGTTGTTATTTATATTTCCTTATATCATGATAAATGTTTATTATTCATGCTAGAATTGTATTAACCGGAAACTTAATACATGTGTGAATACATAGACAAACAGAGTGTCACTAGTATGCCTCTACTTTGACTAGCTCGTTAATCAAAGATGGTTAAGTTTCCTAGCCATAGACATGTGATGTCATTTGATGAACGGGATCACATCATTAGAGAATGATGTGATTGACTTGACCCATCCGTTAGCTTAGCACTATGATCGTTTAGTTTATTGCTATTGGTTTCTTCATGACTTATACATGTTCCTATGACTATGAGATTATGCAACTCCCAAATACCGGAGGAACACTTAGTCTGCTATCAAACGTCACAACGTAACTGGGTGATTATAAAGATGCTCTACAGGTGTCTCTGATGGTGTTTGTTGGGTTGGCATAGATCGAGATTAGGATTTGTCACTCCGTGTTTCGGAGAGGTATCTCTAGGCCCTCTCGATAATGCACATCACTATAAGCCTTGCAAGCAATGTGACTAATGAGTTAGTTGCGGGATGATGCATTACGGAACGAGTAAAGATACTTGCCGGTAACGAGATTGAACTAGGTATTGAGATACCGATGATCGAATCTCGGGCAAGTAACATACCAATGACAAAGGGAACAACGTATGTTGTTATGCGGTTCGACCGATAAAGATCTTCATAGAATATGTAGGAACCAATATGAGAATCCAGGTTCCGCTATTGGTATTGACCGGAAGTGAGTCTCGGTCATGTCTACATAGTTCTCAAACCCGTAGGGTCCGCACGCTTAACGTTCGATGACGATCGATATTATGAGTTTATGTGTTTTGATGTACCGAAGGTTGTTCGGAGTCCCGGATGTGATCATGGACATGAAGAGGAGTCTCGAAATGGTCGAGACATAAAGATCGATATATTGGAAGGCTATGTTTGGACACCGGAAAGGTTTCGGATGAGTTCGGGCATTTTCCGGAGTACCGGGAGGTTACCGGAACCCCCCGGGGAGTTAATGGGCCTTAATAGGCCATGGTGGAAGAGAGGAGGAGGCGGCCAAGGTGGGGCTCTCCCCCCCCCCCAAGCCCTATCCGAATTGGGAAGGGGGCCGGCCCCCTTTCCTTCTCTCCCTCTCCCTCTTCCTTCTTCTCCTACTCCAACTAGGGAAGGGGGGAAAACCTACTCCTACTGGGAGTAGGACTCCCCCCCTTGGGCGCGCCATAGGGAGGGTCGGCCCTCCCCTCCTCCACTCCTTTATATACGGGGGAGGGGGCACCCCATAGACACACAAGTTGATTGTTTAGCCGTGTGCGGTGCCCCCCTCCACAGATTTCCACCTCGGTCATATCGTTGTAGTGCTTAGGCGAAGCCCTGCGTCGGTAACTTCATCAACACCGGCATCACGCCGTCATGCTGACGAAACTCTCCCTCGACCTCAGCTAGATCTAGAGTATGTGGGACGTCACCGAGCTGAACGTGTGCAGATCGCGGAGGTGTCGTGCGTTCAGTGCTAGGATCGGTGGAATCGTGAAGACGTACGACTACATCAACCGCGTTGTCATAACGCTTCCACTTTCGGTCTACGAGGGTACGTAGACAACACTCTCACCTCTCATTGCTATGCATCACCTAGATAGATCTTGCGTGATCGTAGCAAAAAATTTGAAATTATTGCATTCCCCAACATTGTATTGGCCAAAAGATCTGGAATGGCAGCACTAGACTCCTTGTCTGTCAGCTGGGCAGGAGCAATCACAGTAGCAGTCTCCAGTGCTGCAACAACAGAAACTTCTGCAGCAAAATCTGTAATTGCAACATCTGGCTCTTCTGCTACAATAAGAGGAACGGCAGTAGTGGCAACATTCTCTTCTGCAGCAATGATTGGGGCCTCAGCAACAAAAGTTGCAGTGGGAGCTTCAGAGACTTGTTGCAGTAATGGCTCTTGCACTGGTATTTCCATTTGAGGTTGTGGAGGAGATTCAGCAACCAAATTAGCATTCTCAGCAGCAAGCAGTAATGGTGCTTCAGGAATGATGAAATCTTCCATTGGGAGTTGTTCAATGGGCTGACTGAGATCAAAGTCGGCATGCAGAATAGGCTGGGCTTAAGGCATAACAAGAGGTGCCAGTAGCTCATCCAGATCTTGCAGAATTGGCACTCCATTAGCAGATTCAGCGGAGCTCACATTAGCACTAGGTAAACCCAAGGAAAGGGTGAGACCACTGTTGTCATCCACTGGCTGCTCTGCATCTATCTCCAAGGGGCCCATTAGGTCATTCAACTCCAGGAATTCCCGAGCTGGAATTTCCACGTCGACAAGCTGTTGTTGATGTGGCATCGCCCAATGGCCCCATCCCTCATCATCCTCTTCTTGGGCCGGAGCTTCTTCAATAACTGGTAGATTTTGATGCTCAGGCTGCAGCAGATGGAAAGCAACAGGCCCAACCATAAGATTGTTCTGGTTGGGATGATGGAATTGCTCTTGTGGCCTTGCACTAGTACACGTCGGTGCTATACAAACGGTTTTTAACCCCTTTCCGCGACGGCGTTCGGAACCGTCACCTAGTGAGTGACTGCGATAGGGGGGCCCTTCCCACACGACCCAGAAACCGTCAGGGATATGCCCTCCTGGCACACACGCTTGGCAAAATGAGATCGTGTGCGACCGACGAGCGACCAAATACGGTTATACGTACAGTAGTGCTAAAAATACAATTATACAGGCGAAATCGTTTCCGGTCATAAGTACATCCCACACAGTCAGTCCCCGCTAAACATTTCCGTTCGTATATACATCCCACACAGTCACTCCAAGGAAAACGTTTGCGCAAGGTGGCGTAACGCAAGCAGTTTTCAAGAGAGTGTTGTGTGTGATTGTTCATTGATCCAACATGGTTTATTCCTAGAAATTGTGTGCGTTGCCTGAGGTCATCGCCCACGGTGTTTTCTCAATAACCGTCTGCAATAGGAAAACCCAATTAGCAGGCTAATTTCCCTATTATTAATAATCCATTTATTAATCTAATTGACATTCATATTAAGCACATAATATATTTCATTTCCATATTAAGGAAGCAGGATTTCATAATTGAAATACATCCGAGTACAACATGATATAGCTTCAGCACTCAGCTACCCCCTTACACAACTGCACTAGCACCAAGTTTCACATGTAACATCTAGAACCTTTCGAAATTAGCATCATAGGCAGTACATAGACAGGTGCATCTCATCTGGAAAACTGCTGAAACGGAAGGCGAATATTAAGCCTTCATTCATGTTGACGGTCTTTGCAACTTTAGGCCAGTGCCTGTGGATGATTGACCGTCCATCCTTCGACCTCTTCAGGAACACTTCAATATTGAACCGTGGGTGTTGTACGAAAACTTTCCTCGCCTCCTAACCATAGAGGTGGTTTGAGAGGTAATCATAAGTGAACCCTGAAAACAAGGATGCGCATAAATATCTTCTCTATATTGGAAATGGGGCAACGGAATAAAAAAAGGCAAGGTATAATAGTTAGTACCATCTTGTAAACCTCAGTGCTTCCCATTGTTTCCCTACAACACATATAAGGTAGTTAGTCATCAGGTTAAGTAAGGGTTCGCATGCTATCAGTAAAATATGTTGATGATAAATAAGCACATTGCCGATTCATCAGATTAATTCAAGCCACATGGAAAACCCATTTATCCAAACCAAGCATGATTAAGAACTAGGAAATATAGCACTTGTGTATGTTTCTCATGTATTAAGTGCAGCCAAATTCGATTTATTCCTCACATGGTATACAATAACAAAATGCAGCCACAATAATTGAACATCGCATTGTAGAATTGAACCAAGCAGTTAACTAAACACCACAACAAATGAACCAAATGTTAACTGAGCACCAGATTGCACAATATAACATACTCCTAAGAGAAGATCAGACAGTTAACCAAACCAAGCATGCTTAAAAACTTGGAAATATAGCAATTCTATTTGTTTCTCATGTATTTAGTACAGCCAAATTCGATTTATTTCTCACATGGTATACAATAACAGAATGCAGCCACAACAATTGAACATCGCATTGCAGAATTGAACCAAGCAGTTAACTAAACACCACAACAAATGAACCAAATGTTAACTTTGCACAATGTAACATACTCCTAATAGAAGATCAGACAGTTAACCAAACCAAGCATGCTTAACAATTTGGAAATATAGCAATTGTATTTGTTTCTCATGTATTTAGTACAGCCAAATTTGATTTATTTCTCACATGGTATACAATAACAGAATGCACCCACAACAATTAAACATCGCATTGCAGAATTGAACCAACCAGTTAACTAAACACCACAACAAATGAACCAAACGTTAACTGGGCACCACATTGCACGATATAACATACTCCCAATAGATGATCAGACAGTTAACCAAACCAAGCATGCTTGACAACTTGGAAAATTGCACCCTGAAGAATTGAACATCACATTTGCATAACTGAACACCACATTGCACGACTTATAGAACATATACTCTAGAGCAGAAGATTGCATGATAAAATTAGATAGCACAATCCACTAGAATTTGTTAAGGAAAGGCAGTACCTAGCAAACTGAACATGGGTCCTTATAGTGAGCTAATAAGACAAGCTACTCCTCATTGTCGGAGATATCGATGACGATTGGCTCCTTGGACATGGAAGAGGGCAAGGCCTCCGCATCGTGGGTGCCCTCGTCGTAGTGGTGAGTTGCCTGAGCCGCTCCGGGCACCAACCTCCTGGCTCTCGAGATGAGGTAAGCACGTGCATGCTGAGAAAACACCTTGTAGTCTTCGTCGAAGGCACCGACGGTGGCCTCGAGAAAATGCCATGAACTGTTGTTTAAAGCAACCAATCGTGTCACGGCGTCAGCGCGCGAGGCATCGGCGGTGGCCTCGACGGCGAGGTGCTCCTCCAAGATCTAGGGGTCGGCACGAATGGCAGCCACTGCGACCTCATCTGCGCATGCTGCGCGATTTGCTTCTCCGGTGCCAAATGCTCCTCGACATCCTGGCTATACTGCGTGCACCATGCCTTAGGGCGGCGCTTATTTGGTGGAGGTGATATGGACTCGACTGGATGACGAGTCGTTCGTCGGCCCGACCTTTCATGACACTGGCAGCAGCACAAGAAATTCCGATCGAGCAAAGATACAAGACCGTAAGATCGAAACTTGCGTCGAGTAGATTGGATCGACTCCACGCACAGCACCAACAAAATCCCCACGGATCAGCAACGAAGATATTTGGTGCCCCCCCGACATGGGACATTTTCTCTGGTTTTATTCAACTCACAATCAAAAACAAATCTCACGATAAAAAGCTGATCTCGTACACGGCCGAAACGTGCCCGTTATATAAGCACGTGAAACCGACGTACAAGCTAGCTTTACTCACACGGACTCTATCTCCTATTTAAACTAAGCAAGATTTTAACTAATTAAATATTCGGCACCGCTGATCACGATGGATCCTACCTAAACTCAGATTGCTCATGTAACTAGTAGGTGACTCAGAAAGAACATAAGAAAATAAAGGCCATGCATACAACCTTTGGACTCTACAACCACGTACTAATAAACTTGAATATTTCTTCTTCCTTCAGAACGGATCAGAGCCTTTTTGGTGGAGTCCTAAAATTTGGTTTCACTTCTTGCCGGGGTGGAGGAACCTGGAGCAACATAGAACCAATTAAAAGGTGTTGCATCGAAGTACATTGGTCCAAGTTCTTCTTCAGTATAGCACTCTGAGCTTCAACAATTGATTTATCACTGATGGCTACATCATCCCCTCCCTCTTGAAGCAAAGCCATCCTCGGTTTCGTTGTAGCTTTGGGGACCTTATAGACATCGCTCTTGATAGCACTAGCGAACATCGGCTGTAACACATGTCGCCTTCCAGAGTCCCAAAAAGAATAAGTGTTAGACCTTCCCTCATGCGTAGCACGATGATCATATTGCCATGGCCTCCCCAATAATAAGTGGCATGCATCCATTGGTAGAACATCACATATAACTGTATCGATATAATTGCCAATTGAAAAATTGACGCGCACCTTGTGAGTAACTTCCAATTTGCCAGACTGATATAACCATTCGACACAGTGTGGTTGTGGGTGCTTCCAGGTAGGCAAAGCTAAAGCATCCACCAAGTCCTTGCTGACTGCATTTGTGTAGCTTCCACCATCGATGATCAACTTGCAATTGGTGTTCTTGATCTTGCACTGAGTCTGAAAAATATTCCAACGCTGCCCCTTATCCTTAATGTGATCCTCTTGCACTCGTTGCACCATCAATGACGGGTATGATTCAGCAGCTTCAAAACTCGCAATCACCTTTTCAACATCTTCAGATTTTTCACTGGAAGTGTCAGAAACAGCCTCTTCATCACTAGCGGATGCATAGCCATCTTTTGTGAGCAACACTCTTTTCTCATTAGGGCATTCACGCTTCATATGTCCTCTTCCTCCACACTTGAAACACTCGATGTCACTAGTATGTGTGGTCGACTGCGCACTAGAATCAACCCTCGACAGTCCTGATTTTGAAGCATCCTTTTGCACGGAACCATGAGAGTGATTTGATGTTGTCGTCCTGGAGCTAGGAACGACATCCTCACTCTTATGCTGCGAGCATTGCCATGTGTTTAAAGTGGTACTGGAAACTGTGCTGACTTGGCGTCGCTTAATCTGTTGTTTCGCACGCACAGCTTGGTGCACAAGATCTTGTATGTTGTAGTAGACCACCATTTCAACACGATCCTGCACCTCAATATTTAGCCCATTAAAGAAACGTGCCATGGTCGCCTCTGGATCTTCCGTTGTCCCTGTACGTATCATAAGCAACTCCATCTCCCTGTAATATTCATCAACACTCATATTACCTTGAGAGAGCCGCTGCAACTTGTTGTACACATCTCTTTTATAGTGCTCAGGAACAAAATGACGCCTCATGAATTCTTTCATATCTCGCCAAGTCATCGGGCGATGTCTTGAACGACAAATTTGATTCCACCAAATTAGCGCGTAACCGGTGAACTCAATTCCAGCAAGTTGAACTTTCTTCTCCTCGCTATAATGATGGGCATCAAAAATTTGATCAACACGCATCTCCCACTCCAAATAGCCTTCCGGTTCACACTTGCCGGAGAATGAAGGGATTGAAATTTTTATGCACCCAATTCCATCATCCAAAGGCACACACACAGCTTGACCAACTCGGTCATGCACTCCACTACGAACAGAAGTTTCAGGACGAGGCTCATAGTGTCGTGGCCGTGGAGCGTACCCCGCTGCCTGGTCAACGCCGTCATCAAGAACATCATATCCAACATGAGGTTGTGCCGTCAAACGGCGATCATGCACACCGGCATGTCCATCGCGAGCCGGTGGTGCATAATGCGGTGGAGCAGTCTGTGGCGGTGCAGAATTCGTTGCCGGCATATTGATGATGTCTGCCAAACCATCGAACCAAGTGATCAGGACATCTATCCTTTTGCCGAGAGCATCATGACATTGCTTGATGTAGTTGCATGTGTGGTCAAAACCATCCCGAATATTTTGCGGAATATCATCCGCATACACTGGACGTACTATTTCCTCGGAATCAGCAGCAACCTCATCACCCTTGCTGACTGAGGTTGACATCTTGATCAACACAGTACCGTGAACAACCTTAGCTCTGATACCACTTGATATGGACTCGACTGGATGACGAGTCGTTCGTCGCCTCGACCTTTCACGATACTGGCAGCAACACAAGAAATTCCGATCGAGCAAAGATACAAGACTGTAAGATCGAAACTTGCGTCGAGTAGATTGGATCGACTCCACGTGCAGCACCAACAAAATCCCCATGGATCAGCAATGAAGATATTTGGTGTCCCCCGACATGGGACATTTTCTCTGGTTTTATTCAACTCACGATCAAAAACAAATCTCACGATAAAAAGTTGATCTCGTACACAGTCGAAACGTGCCCGTTATATAAGCACGCGAAACCGACGTACAAGCTAGATTTACTCACACGGACTCTATCTCCTATTTAAACTAAGCAAGATTTTAACTAATTAAATATTCGGCACCGCTGATCATGATGGACCCTACCTAAACTCAGATTGCTCACGTCACTAGTAGGTGACTCAGAAAGAACATAAGAAAATAAAGGCCATGCATACAGCCTTTGGAATCTACAACCACATACTAATAAACTTGAATATTTCTTCTTCCTTCAGAACGCATCAGAGCCTTTTTGGTGGAGTCCTAAAATTTGGTTTCACTTCTTGCCGGGGTGGAGGAACCTGGAGGAACATAGAACCAATTAAAAGGTGTTGCATCAAAGTACATTGGTCCAAGTTCTTCTTCCGTATAGCACTCTGAGCTTCAAAAATTGATTTAGCACTGATGGCTACATCAGGAGGGGTTGGTGATTTGGGTGGAAGGTGTCGCGCTCGCGACAATGGTCGGGGTATGTGGGATGTGGAAGGAGGAGGAGGATGGGGGTCGGGTGTGGATTACCTGCCTGGATAGGCGAGGCCGAGCAGCGTGAAGGAGGGTCGCCGGCGAGGAGGCGGCGCTGCAAGCAAGGAGTGAAGGTTTGAACTTGGAAACGAAGGCGGAAACAGGGGAAATGTGGCTTTTGGTAAGGGGGAGGGGGCGGGGAGGCAGATATTTCCGCGGAAGCCGAAAATTTGGAATCGCTTCAGCGAAAAAACTGGCGCGCAAAGTGTCATCAGACACGATCCCTTATTCAGAGCGGGATGTGGACTGTAGTCGTCGCACCTTCTCGCGTAAGCCGTATGCATACTATACTCCGATGGTGCTCCAAGATATTTTGTATTGCATCTCACATGGTTGGTTATAATAAAATGTGTGGGGTCTATTTGATTTTTCGTCTTGATTTGAATTACATAATGGGGTCACAGCGGCAACGGACGGTGTTTCAATTGTTAGACCTTTTATCTGCAGTGAACATGCAACTATATGTGTATCGTAAAAGAATTGGAATTATTCAGGGTTCGTTTGGACATTTTTATGCATTAACTGAGTTTTCAATGCATTTATGTGCATAATTCAAATTTGAACTACATGCACATGCTCCAGTGCATATAAATTGGTTGAAAAATCAAATCTTTGTCCTTGGGTGCATGCTTAGGTCCCATGCAAGAAATGAGAATGAATGTCAAACACCCTGCCACCGTCACTCGGCCGCAAACATTGAGATACCTAATTTTTAAATTCTAGTAAATCCAAAACTTGTCTGAAATTCATGAAACTTGGCATGCTATCATGGAGCGGCATCAACATGCCGTGGTAAATTTTCCGTCCCATTTGGGGCAAGTTTGGGTATGTGCTTCTCACAAACCAGAGCTTCTCACAACAAGCATGATGGTTTCGGTAGGGAACGTCCCACCTTTGGGGACGAAACGATATCCATTGCCTCTTATTGCATTCAAAAAATTTGTCATGTCAACATAGAACAACAGGAGTCTTGTGTCAATTTTTGTTATTTTTTGGGGTTCGTTTGGACATTTTTATGCATTAACTGAATTTCAAATGCATTTATGTGCATAATTCAAATTTGAAATACATGCACATGCTCCAGTGCATATAAATTGGTTGAAAAATCAAATCTGTGTCCTTGGGTGCATGCTTAGGTCCCATGCAAGAAATGGGAATGAATTTCAAACACCAGGGCGCT
Source organism: Triticum aestivum (assembly GCF_018294505.1). NCBI lineage: Eukaryota > Viridiplantae > Streptophyta > Magnoliopsida > Poales > Poaceae > Triticum > Triticum aestivum. The sequence continues at coordinate 281,692,597 of NC_057814.1, read as the reverse complement.
GTTGATTGCCGGCAAAACGTTGAGATACCTGGTTTTTAAATTCTAGTAAATCCAGAACTCGTCTGAAATTCATGAAACTTGGCATGGTATCATGGAGCGGCATCAACATGCCGTGGTAAAAAATTTATCCCATTTGGGGCAGGTATGGGTATAAGCTTCTCACAAACCAGAGCTTTTCACAACAAGCCTGATTGTTTCGGTACGGAACATACCACCTTTGGGGACGAAACGATATCCGTTGCCTCTTATTGCTTTCAAAAAAATTCTAGTGTCAACATAGCACAACATGAGTGTTGATACATCTCCAACGTATCTATAATTTTTGATTGTTCCATGCTATTATATATTCTATTTTGGATGTTTATGGGCTTTATTAAACACTTTTATATTATTTTTGGGACTAACCAATTAACCCAGAGCCCAGTGCCGGTTTCTGTTTTTTCCCTTGTTTCAGTGTTTCGCAAAAAAGGAATATCAAACGGAGTCCAAAGGGAATGAAACCTTCGGGAGAGTTATTTTTGGAACGGAAGCAATCCAGGAGACTTGGAGTACACGTCAGGGAATCAATGAGCAGAGCACAAGGTAGGGGTGCGCCTACCCCCCCCCCCCAGGCGCGCCCTCTACCCTAGTGGGCCCCTCGTGGCTCCCCTAGCCGACTTCGTTCGCCTATATATATCCATATACCCTAAAAACATCGGGGAACTGAATAGATCGGGAGTTCCGCCGCCGCAAGCCTCTCTAGCCACCAAAAACCAATCGGGACCCTGTTCCGGCACCCTGCCGGAGGGGGGATCCCTCACCGGTGGCCATCTTCATCAGCCCGGCGCTCTCCATGACGAGGAGGGAGTAGTTCACCCTCGGGGCTGAGGGTATGTTCCAATAGCTATGTGTTTGATCTCTCTCTCTCTCTCTCTCGTGTTCTTGAGGTGATACGATCTTGATGTATCGCAAGCTTTGCTATTATAGTTGGATTTTATGATGTTTCTCCCCCTCTACTCTCTTGTAATGGAATGAGTTTTCCCTTTGAAGTTATCTTATCGGATTGAGTCTTTAAGGATTTGAGAACACTTGATGTATGTCTTGCCGTGCTTATCTGTGGTGACAATGTGATATCACGTGATCCACTTGATGTATGTTTTGGTGATCAACTTGCGGGTTCCACCCATGAACCTATGCATAGGGGTTGGCACACGTTTTCGTCTTGACTCTCCGGTAGAAACTTTGGGGCACTCTTTGAAGTACTTTGTGTTGGTTTGAATAGATGAATCTGAGATTGTGTGATGCATATCGTATAATCATACCCACGGATACTTGAGGTGACATTGGCGTATCTAGGTGACATTAGGGTTTTGGTTGATTTGTGTCTTAAGGTGTTATTCTAGTACAAACTCTATGATACATCGAACGAAAAGAATAGATTCGTGTTATTTTACTACGGACTCTTGAATAGATCGATCAGAAATAATAACTTTGAGGTGGTTTCGTACCCTACCATAATCTCTTTGTTTGTTCTCCGCTATTAGTGACTTTGGAGTGACTCTTTGTTGCATGTTGAGGGATAGTTATATGATCCAATTATGTTATTATTGTTGAGAGAACTTGCACTAGTGAAAGTATGAACCTTAGGCCTTATTTCCTAGCATTGCAATACCGTTTACGCTCACTTTTATCATGAGTTACCTTGCTGTTTTTATATTTTCAGATTACAAAAACCTATATCTACCATCCATATTGCACTTGTATCACCATCTCTTCGCCGAACTAGTGCACCTATACAATTTACCATTGTATTGGGTGTGTTGGGGACACAAGAGACTCTTTGTTATTTGGTTGCAGGGTTGCTTGAGAGAGACCATCTTCATCCTACGCCTCCCACGGATTGATAAACCTTAGGTCATCCACTTGAGGGAAATTTGCTACTGTCCTACAAACCTCTGCACTTGGAGGCCCAACAACGTCTACAAGGAGAAGGTTGCGTAGTAGACATCAAGTGTTGTGTTAAGTTTTGGAATTTTTCGTGGTTCGTTTGGACATTTTTATACATTAACTGGGTTTTCTAGGCATTTTATGTGCATAATTCAAATTTGAAATACATGCACATGCTCCGGTGCATATAAATTGGTTGAAAAATCAAATTTGTGTCCTTGGGTGCATGCTTAGGTCCCATGCAAGAAATGGGAATGAATTTCAAACACCAGGGCACTGTTGATTGCCGGCAAAACGTTGAGATAACTGGTTTTTAAATTCTAGTAAATCCAAAACTTGTCTGAAATTCATGAAACTTGCCATGCTATCATGGAGCGGCATCAACATGCCGTGGTAAAAAATGTGTCCCATTTGGGGCAGGTTTGGGTATAAGCTTCTCACAAACCAAAGCTTCTCACAACAAGCGTGATGGTTTCGATACGGAACGTGCCACCTTTGGGGACGAAACGATATTCGTTGCCTCTTATTGTTTTCAAAAAATTTCTAGTGCCAACATAGAACAACAGGAGTGTTGTGTTAAGTTTTGGAATTTTTCGGGGTTCGTTTGGACATTTTTATACATTAACTGTGTTTTCTAGGCATTTTATGTGCATAATTCAAATTTGAAATACATGCACATGCTCCAGTGCATATAAATTGGTTGAAAAATCAAATATGTGTCCTTGGATGCATGCTTAGGTCCCATGCAAGAAATGGGAATGAATTTCAAACATCAGGGCACTGTTGATTGCCGGCAAAACATTGAGACACCTGGATTTGAAATTCTAGTACATCCAAAACTCATCTGAAATTCATGAAACTCGGCATGCTATCATGGAGCGGCATCAACATGCTGTGGTAAAAAAATTGTCCCATTTGGGGCAGGTTTGGGTATAAGCTTCTCACAACAAGCCTGATGGTTTCGGTACGGAACGTGCCACCTTTGGGGACGAAACGATATTCGTTGCCTCTTATTGCTTTCAAAAAAATTCTAGTGCCAACATAGAACAACAGTATCACCTCAAGAACACGAGAGAGAGAGATCAAACACATAGCTACTGGTACATACCCTCAGCACCGAGGGTGAACTACTCCCTCCTCGTCATGGAGAGCGTCGGGATGATGAAGATGGCCACCGGTGAGGGTTCCCCCCTCCGGCAGGGTGCCGGAACAGGGTCCCGAGAGGTTTTTGGTGGCTACAGAGGCTTGCGGCGGCTGAACTCCAGATCTATTCTATTCCCCGAAGGTTTTAGGGTATATGGATATATATAGGCGGAAGAAATACGTCACGGGAGCCACGAGGGGCCCACGAGGGTGGAGGGCGCGCCCCCCTACCTCGTGGCTCCCTCGTTTCTTTCCTGACGTGCACTCCAAGTCTATCAGGTTGCTTTCCTTCCAAAAATAACTTCTCCAGAAGGTTTCATTCCGTTTCGACTCCGTTTGATATTCCTTTTCTTCGAAACACTGAAACGAAGGAAAAACAGGAACTGGCACTAGGCTCTGGGTCAATAGGTCAGTCCCAAAAATAATATAAAAGTGTTAAATAAAGCCCATAAACATCCAAGATGGATAATATAATAGCATGAATACTTCATAAATTATAGATACGTTGGAGACGTATCAGCATCCCCAAGCTTAATTCCTGCTCGTCCTCGAGTAGGTAAATGATAAAAGAAATAATTTATGAAGTGTGAATGCTAGCAGGTGCACAAGTTTGATCAATGATAATTTCAATCACCTTTTCTAGCATCATTATATGTCATAACAGTAGCTCATATCATAAAACTTTGCATGATCAAGTAACAAACTATTCACATGTTAAAGTATAGAACATAAACTTTCTTGAAAACTAACAAACCATGTTATTAGTCATCAAACAATTACAATTCATCTTATTTTCAGGAAGAGTCTATGTCAGAGCTTTGATTTAGCAAATCCCACATACTCAACTATCATATAGTCTTCCATGATTGCTACCACTCAAAGCATATTTTTAGAACAAATAGTATTCATCGAACACAGAGAAAGATAGGGGCTTAATGTTTCGCCTCCCAACCTTTTACCTCAAGGGTAATGTCAACAATAATAATTCATGACCAAATATATTTGAATGGCCATATATTCTTAGATCTTTCCATCACATGATGCTTGCCAACTAAAGAGTAGGTTAGAATGAGAAGGAATACTACTGACTCTTGCATAAAAATAAAGATAGGCCCTTCGCAGAGGGAAGCAGGGATTTGCAGAGGTGCCAGAGCTCGAAGCAAAAACAGAGATGAAAATAATTTTGAGAGGTATGCTTTCATTGTCAACATAACGACCAAGAGTTTCCAATATCTTCCATACTACATACATTATAGGTGGTTACCAAACAGAAAGGTAAAGATTTTACTCCCCCTCCACCAACAATCATCAATCCATGGCTTGCCCGAAACAACGGGTGCCTCCAACTAACATCAAACCTAGGGGAGTTTTGTTTGCAATTATTTTTGATTTGATTTCGATCTTTTGATCATGGGACTGGGCATCCCAGTTACCAGCCATTTTCTCGTGAATGATGAGCGGAGTCCACTCATCGTGAGAATAACCCACCTAGCATGGAAGATACTGCTAACCCGTAGTCGCTACATGAGTGATTCGGGCATACAAAACAGATTATTATTTGAAGGTTTAGAGTTTGGCACATGCAAATTTACTTGGAACGGCAGGTAAATACCGCATATAGGTAGATATGGTGGACACTCATGGAAGAAACTTGGTTCAAGGAATTTGGATACAGAAGCAGTATTCCCGCTTAGTACAGACATTTTGGCTAGCAAAGGATTCTAAATAGCAAGCACCACATGTTAGAGGATCCATAACAATATAACTTCTATACAAATATACCCAAGCATAACTCATTATGTTGTCTTCCTTGTCCAACATCAACTAATTTGCTCAGGTTTGAAAATAATTAATGGGGCTCACAATCATAGAAGATGTCCAAGATAGTATTATATGTGAAATCTCTCTTCCTTCAATATTCTTTGATGAATTGTTCAAGTGACCAATACAATGTTTGCTAACCTTCAAAAAATTTACCACCTCTACTTCTTATATGTGAAGGCATTACTCCCCATGGGAAAGGCATATGAAACATATATAATTTCAGATTTATGACATTCAAATAATTCAACCATTTACTCATAAGATATAAGTAAAGCACACGAGTAAATGACAAACTACTCCAAAAAGATATAAGTGAAGATCAATGAGTAGTTAAATAATTATGTAGCTATGTGAAGACTCTCTCTCATTTAAGAATTTAAGATCTTGGTATTTTATTTCAACAGCAAGAAAAGCAAAATAAAATAAAATGATGCTCCAAGCAAAACACATATCATGTGGTGAATAAAAATATAGCTCCAAGTAAAGTTACCGATGAACGAAGACGAAAGAGGGGATGCTTTCCGGGGCATCCCCAAGCTTAGGCTCTTGGTTATCCTTGAATATTACCTTGGGGTGCCTTGGGCATCCCCAAGCTTAGGCTCTTGCCACTCCTTATTCCATAGTCCATCGAATCTTTACCCAAAACTTGAAAACTTCACAACACAAAACTTAACAGAAAATCTCGTGAGCTCCGTTAGCGAAAGAAAACAAAACACCACTTCATGGTACTGTAATGAATTAATTCTTTATTTATATTGGTGTTAAACCTACTGTATTTCAACTTCTCTATGGTTTATAAACTATTTTACTAGCCATAGAGTCATCAAAATAAGCAAACAACACACGAAAAACAGAATCTGTCAAAAACAGAACAGTCTGTAGTAATCTGTAACTAACCCAAACTTCTGGAACTACAAAAATTCTAAAATAAATTGGTGGACCTGGGTAATTTGTCTAGTAATCATCTGCAAAAATAATAAACTAAATATCACTCTCCAGTAAAAAGTTTTAGCTAATCTCGTGAGCGCTAAAGTTTCTGTTTTTTACAGCATGATCATAAAGACTTCACCCAAGTCTTCCCAAAGGTTCTACTTGGCACAAACACTAATTAAAACACAAAACCACATCTAAACAGAAGCTAGATGGATTATTTATTACTAAACAGAACCAAAAAGCAAGAAACTAAAATAAAATTGGGTTGCCTCCCAACAAGCGCTAACGTTTAACGCCCCTAGCTAGGCATGATGATTTCAATGATGCTCAGATAAAAGATAAGAGTTGAAACATAAAGAGAGCATCATGAAGAATATGACTAGCACATTTAAGTCTAACCCACTTCCTATGCATAGGGATTTTGTGATCAAACAACTTATGGGAACAATAATCAACTAGCATAGGAAGGCAAAACAAGCATAACTTGATATTATTGCAATTCCTACAAGCATATATTCCTCCCTCATAATAAATTTCAGTACCATCATGAATGAATTCAACAATATAACCATCACATAAAGCATTCTTTTCATAATCTACATGCATATAATTTTTATTACTCTCCACATAAGCAAATTTCTTCTCGTGAATAGTAGTGGGAGCAAACTCAACAAAATAACTATCATGTGAAGCATAATCCAATTGAAAATTAAAATAATGATGACAAGTTTCATGGTTATGTTTATTCTTTATAGCATACGTGTCATCACAATAATCATCATAAATAGGAGGCATGCTTTCATCACAATAAATTTGCTCATCAAAACTTGGGGGCTAAACATATCATCTTCATCAAACATAGCATCCCCAAGCTTGTGGCTTTGCATATCATTAGCATCATAGGTATTCAAAGAATTCATACTAACAACATTGCAATCATGCTCATCATTCAAAGATTTAGTGCCAAACATTTTAATGCATTCTTCCTCTAGCAATTGAGCACAATTATCGAAATCCTTATTTTCACGGAAGGCATTAAAAAGATGAAGCATATGAGGCATCCTCAATTCCATTTTTTGTAGTTTTCTTTTATAAACTAAACTAGTGATAAAACAAGAAACTAAAAGATTCGCTTGCAAGATCTAAAGATATACCTTCAAGCACTCACCTCCCCGGCAACGGCGCCAGAAAAGAGCTTGATGTCTACTACACAACCTTCTTCTTGTAGACGTTGTTGGGCCTCCAAGTGCAGAGGTTTGTAGGACAGTAGCAAATTTCCCTCAAGTGGATGACCTAAGGTTTATCAATCCGTGGGAGGCGTAGGATGAAGATGGTCTCTCTCAAGCAACCCTGCAACCAAATAACAAAGAGTCTCTTGTGTCCCCAACACACCCAATACAATGGTAAATTGTATAGGTGCACTAGTTCGGCGAAGAGATGGTGATACAAGTGCAATATGGATGATAGATATAGGTTTTTGTAATCTGAAAAATATAAAAACAGCAAGGTAACTAATGATAAAAGTGAGCACAAACGGTATTGCAATGCTAGGAAACAAGGCCTAGGGTTCATACTTTCACTAGTGCAAGTTCTCTCAACAATAATAACATAATTGGATCATATAACTATCCCTCAACATGCAACAAAGAGTCACTCCAAAGTCACTAATAGCGGAGAAAAAACGAAGAGATTATGGTAGGGTACGAAACCACCTCAAAGTTATTCTTTCCAATCAATCCGTTGGGCTATTCCTATAAGTGTCACAAACAGCCCTAGAGTTCGTACTAGAATAACACCTTAAGACACAAATCAACCAAAACCCTAATGTCACCTAGATACTCCAATGTCACCTCAAGTATCCGTGGGTATGATTATACGATATGCGTCACACAATCTCAGATTCATCTATTCAACCAACACATAGAACCTCAAAGAGTGCCCCAAAGTTTCTACCGGAGAATCAAGACGAAAACGTGTGCCAACCCCTATGCATAAGTTCATGGGCGGAACCCGCAAGTTGATCACCAAAACATACATCAAGTGAATCACGTGATATCCCATTGTCACCACAGATACGCACGGCAAGACATACATCAAGTGTTCTCAAATCATTAAAGACTCAATCCGATAAGATTACTTCAAAGGGAAAACTCAATCCATTACAAGAGAGTAGAGGGGGAGAAGCAACATAAGATCCAACTATAATAGCAAAGCTCGCGATACATCAAGATCGTGCCAAATCAAGAACACGAGAGAGAGATCAAACACATAGCTACTGGTACATACCCTCAGCCCCGAGGGTGAACTACTCCCTCCTCGTCATGGAGAGCGTCGGGATGATGAAGATGGCCACCGGTGAGGGTTCCCCCCTCCGGGAGGGTGCCGGAACAGGGTCCCGAGAGGTTTTTGGTGGCTACACAGGCTTGTGGCGGCGGAACTCCAGATCTATTCTGTTCCCCGAAGGTTTTAGGGTATATGGATATATATAGGCGGAAGAAATATGTCATGGGAGCCATGAGGGGCCCACGAGGGTGGAGGGCGCGCCCCCCTACCTCGTGGCTCCCTCGTTTCTTTCCTGACGTGCACTCCAAGTCTATCAGGTTGCTTTCCTTCCAAAAATAACTTCTCCAGAAGGTTTCATTCTGTTTCGACTCCGTTTGATATTCCTTTTCTTCGAAACACTGAAACAAGGGAAAAAACAGGAACTGGCACTGGGCTCTGGGTCAATAGGTTAGTCCCAAAAATAATATAAAAGTGTTAAATAAAGCCCATAAACATTCAAGATGGATAATATAATAGCATGAATACTTCATAAATTATTGATACGTTGGAGACGTATCACCGATCCCCCGCCATAGATCAGCTCGAGAAGCTCGGTTTTAATGATGGGCATATGCGCTTGCTGCCAACGTCCGCGCCCCGCTTCGCGCCCACGCTGCGCCTCGCCAAGTTCATGAACTGCCATTGCCCCCCCCCCCCTAATGACGCGCCCGCTCTTTTTCTACCACGACTGAAGCACCTCGAGCTTGTCGTCGTCTGCATCCCAAAGGATGACATGGAGCGCCTGCTCCGCGGCTGTACTGCACTCGAGTTCCTTCGTCTTCAGGCGATGAATTGGTCGAATACCTTGCACATCACCTCCAGGACTCTTCGGACTATTTATGTGTGTTGCTGGTGCTGCAACGAGAGATCACAAAAGGTAGACCACAATATGGTCATTGAGGACACACCTTCACTTGAGAGATTACTTGTAGTTGATCAACAAGGTCCAACAAGAATCAATGTCATTTCTGCGCCGAAATTGACAGTGGTGGGCTACTCGTCTGTCAAATACTACTACTTTCAGGTACAACAGTCGCCTTATACCTCTCCTTCTTGATATCAACATTATTTCTAGTTTTGAAGATGTATGTTCGTCTGTCATCTAGCAAAGCTTCACCCAGATTCTGGGCACAGTGAAGGTCTTGGCACTAGAATCTGTCGGCCCCAACCTGGACCAAGTTGTCAGTTGCCTGAGATGCTTTCCGTGCCTGGAGAAGCTGTATATCGAGGTGATGTTCCTTTCCTGTTAAATGGTAACCATAAGGGAGTTCAATTTTTTGCACCTTTTCCCAAGTTTACAATGACAATGTACTACGATTTCTGAAGGAATTTTGGAGGATTTCAGGACATACACCCCCCCCCACCACCACCCCATATTGGTTGCTTGATTCATATGGTTACAATCCATAAGCATTTCTCCTTTGGATTCATCTGTACTAGTTTTCTTAGGGAATTTTTCATCCAATCCAACCTCTTGTGAAGAAGGCGACATGTTTCTAGATTATAATCAAATGCCCATGTTAATCATGTCAGATCGAAGATGGCACGTTGGTGCATTTTACAAATCCTGCAAACCAAGTAGGACTGTAGTAGTGTTCAAAACTGCATGTAGGCACTAACACGCTCTCTTCTTTTGTAGATAATAATAGGCCCGGAGGTGGATAATGTTTATAACGACAATCACATCGAATGCCTGGATCTGCATCTATCAAATATTACTTTGAACTCCTACTGAGGGACCCTACTGGAGATTACACTCGCCAGGTTCTTTCTTGCCAGAGCAAGGGTGTTGAGGGTACTGAGGTTGAACATGCATTTAATTAGGAAAGATGAATGGTATGTTGATCAGAGCCGGCAGGTACTGCAGAATGGAAGAGGCTCCAAAAAAGCTAAACTTTGTATTGGAAGAGCATATGACAGAGTAATTGGAAGTCATTGTGTCAAACCCATACATGACTTGTCAGCGGCTAATCCCTTTGCAGAAATGACGAAGTATGCAATGTGTGAATTTGGGAATTGTAATCTTTGAATTTGAACCTTGCAATATTTATGGTATTTGTTATATTGAACCATTTCTGTTCTCTTGTCTCAACGCAAACAGTTCATCCGAGTGAACCGCATGTCGTATATCGCACACACCTTGATCTGGTTGACCGTTTCTTTTGTGTTGCCTAATCACAAACAGTTCATCCGAGTGAACTATATGTTGTACATCGCACACACCTTGATCTGGCTGACCGTTTCTTTTGTGTTGCCTAACCACAAACAGTTCATCCGAGTGAACTGTATGCTGTACATCGCACACACCTTCATCTGGCTGCCTGTTTCTTTTGTTCCTCCTCATCGCAAACGGTTAATTGAACTAAACTGTATGCCCTGCATCGCACACGCAACTAAAATTTGAACCGTGTGTTATGCATCCTCCATCGCAAACGTTTTGACCTTTTTGACGGGGGTTTTACACCACCGTTTGCGATTATTGCATCGCACACAGTTTCGTCGAAGGGTCTCTGATCGTAGTGTCGCGTTAGCAGCATGCTGCAGTAGTGTTGGGTGAGGGTTACCATCCACAGGAACCGGGTCCTCATCAGCAGGTGGCTCTCCAATGGGGTTGTCATCCACAATCACAACAGGGCAGGTCCATGACAGACCACTGAAATTCTTAGCACCTGATACTACCAGACTGGTCGGGACATCCTTCAGAGCATCAACCTTAACTTTCAGAGCAACTGCAGCATCACTGGATTTATATCTATCCCAGACCATAAGTTGCCCAAAACCCGCAGTTGCATTGGACAGCTCATGAAAACTCCTCAAATCAGCAGGGAAACCAAACACCATAAGCCAAACATCTCGATTCGGATTAAAAAAATTCCAATTCAGACCTTCATTGTGCCTTTGAAAGACGATGTGGATGTCGTCATAGGCATGCGGCCCTCGGTTAACTAAGAAATCTCTGTCCGCCGCACTGTGAACCCGCACAAAAGCTTGCCCGAAAGGACATTTCGTCACAGCAGTTACTCCAATGTGCTTAGACTGCAGAAACTCAAGGAGGATCTCACGGACATTGATAAAACTTACTTCTCCTTGAGGCATGGGGATGATTGTTGCAATGGCAAGATCTTCGTTGGCAGGGAGCAGATTGCCATGGAGCACGCGGTGGCGCGCGGGCCGACCTTCCACTTCAATCGCATGAAAGCCATCCGGGAGGAAAGGAGCAGGGTCGAAGGGGAAAGTTGCCATTGCCGGCGGTCGAACTGGAGCAGCGCCGGCAGAAACCCTCGACGAAGGAGCTGGTTGCAGCAGAGGCGGAGGATTTTGGTGGGAATGCGAGTCGACAGCTGCGGTAATGGCTTGATTTGACTGAACATGAGGGATGGCGGTCTCTCTGGCAGGTGGGTCTAAATGTGGCGATTGACGGTTGTCACAGCCACTAGCCAAAAGTGGCTACTGCAGCAGAAGAGGAGGTTGAATGCGAGGCGTTGGCTCGCAGATCGCGCCACCGAATCTGTAGTTATCCTTGATATGGCCCAGACGACGACATCCTCTGCACCGGATTCTGTTTTTGCAACCGGGCCTAAGATGGCCCACACCAAGACAGCGAACACAGAAGAGGCTATTGGGCTCCCTAGTGGGCTGGGCCGGCCTAGAGTTTTGAAAACCCGCAGATCCCGCCCTCCCGATTGCCACATTATTGGGCGCAGTTAATACAGGGTTTAAGGCTGCCGTTGATTGAGCAAGGCGCTCCGAAACTAACAGGGGATGTGGCGTACTGGATCTGGCTGGAGATTTGGATGGGGATCTGATGTGGGAGGTATGATCTTGAAAGATTATGGGGGTTTGAACCGTCGCTACATAGGATCTACGATCACTTGATCAATCTACCACGGTCCATTCTTGATCAAGCTCTTGCTGATAAAGCTGGAACTCTTTGTGGAAATCTGGTCCACCATTCCCCCAGAGAAAGAAACCAAGATTGAAAAGATCGTTGGCACAATTTCCCCCTTTGATAATAGCAAAACCACATTCTTAGAGGAAACACTGAACTTGAAAGACCAATTCTGAAGGCAAGAAACTTTGAAATGTGAAGCATGTCCCCCAAAGCAAGATTGAAGCATGAGACCGACCGAATCCACATTGATACGAAGTTTGGAGCGAGTCACCTCAACCATTAGGAAGAATTCCTTGAGCTTGCCGCCTTCGAAATGGTTGATAGGCACACCATATTGTTTCCAGATGAAAGCTTCAAAGGCCAAACCTTGCTCGAACTTGAGATCGGAGAGGGCCATCTTGGAGGAGGACGGCGCGCACAGAGCCTGAGATGGTGGCTACCGGCACCGGAGTGGCGGCCGGCGGGGTTTGTGTCCGCCGCGGCCGGAGTGCCCAGCGGCGCAAGGGGGGGCTAGGCGCAAGGCGGCAAGTTGCCTAAGAAGCTCCCGTATTTCCAGATGAAAGCCTAGTGCTCGCCAATAGTTAGTCAAAAAGACTAGCATGGGCACATGTCTAATTACATAAATGACATTATGATAATTGTGACATGGACAATCTGATAACTACCTAATTGTTATGTTCATAACTGTTGCATACCACGACGGTTTGGTAGGCCATGATAGATGTATCTAGCGAGAATCGCCGACATCCACTATATATAGACCATGACGGCCTGCAATAAGACGATGGTGCCAACACATAGATGTACTAAGCTATCGATGGCAGCTACACGATCGTTGTGCCAATAGCGACAGGAACATTCTTTTCCTTTCTGAGCAACATTGCGGCAACTATCGATGGCAGCTACACGGTCATTGTGCCAATAGCGACAGGAACATTCTTTTCCTTTTTGAGCAACATTGTGGTAACAACAGTGTCAAAGCGAGAAAAACATATCAAGACGGTATCACTCGTTGGTCAGCTACAGGAAACATATCAAGACGGTATCACTCGCTGGTCAGCTACAGGTGCAATGGTCTTTGTATTGATGTATAGTTTGATTGCGAACTGGTTACCTCTAAACTACTCCTTCTGTATCAAAATGTAAGACGACATCTTACATATTGTCAATATTTTGTTACGGAGGTAGTAGTTTGCAAGACCCAACGAATATTGAGGGCAGATTATAAAACATGCTAAGGAGGGTTTGCAAGACCCAACAAATATTGAGGGCGGATTATAAAATATGCCAGGGAGGGGCAGCTTATTTTAGAAGCCGCCAAAAGAACTAGCCCCTAATCAGGCCTACCTGAAACCAAACACGGTAACGGTTTTGCATAGCACCGTACCAAAAAACAGTGAAACAAACGTCTTTTAGTGGTTGTTTGGATACAGGGAATTAGACGTGGGATTTTAGAAAACGAGTTTTTAGAGGATTTTTAGAAAAACCGGTTTTGGTTAGTTATTCTGTTAAGGTAAGCACATACAATACTTTGTTTGGATGAGAAAAATAAGAAAGCATGGATACGCAGCTCCATCACACAGCGACTTAGTCAAAATTCCAATACATTCCTCTGGTCGATCTATTGAGCTGCTAGCGCTTAGCGGGAGCGTCTCCGTCGAGCGCTCCTGTCAGCCTCGCTGCGGCCACTTCCCCAAATACGGCGACAAAGACAAGGGCGCTGTCGGTGGCGACGGTGATGACAACGAACTAGGCTGCCGGCCATGCAGTAGTGTCCTCTGTGCGCCGCTGGGATGACTAGGCTGGGGGCAGTGCTTACGATGTGATGCTGTTCGCGTACTTGTTCGCTGGGGAGATCAGGTTGTAGCAACCGTCGGTAGGACGAACACATCGGCTATGGCACTCTGTATTCCGTGGCAGCCTCGCCAAGTCGCCATGCCATACGGCGACGGGCACATTCGAGCCCCGAACGGCATGCTCGCCGAGCCTCGCCGACTTCCGGCGTAAACTCGTTGATGCCTGTAGAGCACGTCGCGATCCTTATGGTTCGTCGCCGTGTGACACGGCGAAGGCCACATCCGGGCCAGAGCTCGCTGAGCTGCATTGACTTCCAGCGTCGCCTCGCATGTGCCTGCAGAGGACGTGGCAGCGCTCTGATGCGTCGCCGTGCGACACGACCACGACCACGTCTCGGCCCCGAGCGGCGAGCTCACCCACTCGGCGGCGCCTCGCTCATGCCTGAAGAGGATTGCAGCCGTCGTCGTCGGCAGAAGGAGGAGCACGTCGGCCATGGCACCATGCGCTCCGTACGTGGCCGCCGTATTCATAAAACTGGTTTATATAAAAACGCCAAATAGTCGTTTTTCTATAAGCTGGGTTTTTGAGGTTTTGTAGAACTCAGTTTTCTTTATCCATGATTCAGTTAGGCGATCCAAACAAGATTTTTGGTTGTTACAACAGAATTGCGTTTAACTAGAACTAGTTCTCTATAATCTTGCTATCCAAACAACGCCTTAGTAAAAGAAAAGAAATGGTTAGCCAAGTTGGTCGCCAGAATAGTTCAGTTGAGGTTGCCAGTTCACCTCCCCACCTACTTTTTAGGTGAAAGGGTAACGTTCATCATCTAGATTTTCCGTTTTACTACTAATATATTTACTCACAACTACTCATAACAAATACTTATGAATAATATAGCACAAAAGGGCCTCTAACTATCAAGCCAACAGTGAGCTTGTATAAATACAATCACAAATACAGCACACGTGTATTTGCTCAACTGTTGTATAAAGGTAACTATAACCACCAAGGGATCGGAACTGCACTTGAGCACGTAAAATGAAGTTTGACGCCACCACAAAACATAAGAGACGGATCAAGCACCTACACAATTTTCCCAGCAACCATAACTCGAACTGAAACTTCCTCCGCCAGTCTTCTGAGCATACTCTGCAATGGTTTTGCGTGCACAAGCGTCCCATGTCCTTGCGATTTCTCGCAGCGACATGGGCTCAGCTAGACCCCGCAGTAATATGCTAAACTTCGACTTTGCTTTCATAGACAGGTCTTCCGAGTTTCTGATGCAGGTCCATTGCAGCACAGTTAGTTCAATCTTCACCTAATAATAAGCTACACTAGGACATGGTGATACGCGGGGACTAATGGACAGAGTGACTACGGACCTTTGTTCATCCGGAGACTTGTCGAGGAGCACCGGGGAGCATTTAGGGTAGCTAGCAGGAACAAGCAACCTCAACGGCATAATTGGGCTCTAGCACATTCCAACAAGAAATGAGCAGATGAAATAGATCCACAACATAGTGTGCTTTCAAAAGCTTACCATCTGTGCAGATGCAAAAATGGACTTCAAGCTCGGACTAACAGCCACAGCAGTAAATGTGCATTTGATGACTGTCCCTTCAGCTCCTTCACATGTACCAGCGAATGACTCAGCATCGTCCTCACATACATGGAGCTCCGTGTCTATGAGCTGTTGGTTTATCTCCTGGATCTCCTCCAAGAGAGCATGAGTTACCTGCACAAACATGGACCAAATGCCAGTGAAAATGCAAGGTAGCCAACAATTACCAGTCAAAGGAACTACATTCCCTTCCCTTCTATAGAAAAAGTAAATAAATAAATAACCACTGCTTCAAGTATAACTACTGGATAAAAATAACGTTCTCTTGTTTCTCAACAGATAATCTTAATAACATACCTCAATTTTTTGCCACTTGGCCTGTGAGGTTGCAGTTGATTGTAGATCAGGGGTATCTACACTAAATGTTTGCTTGAAGCTATCGTTGACACTTCCAGCTGATGACACATTAAGAGGCATGGCACTTGTATCACGCTTCATTTTCTTCGATGCACCACTTCCATCATTTGTTATAAAATTCCTGGCTTGTAACCGGCACTTTGTCATAGCAACTAAATCTTCACCAACAGCAGCTCTCGAGCCATTACCAGGTGCTGACCCAGCAATCCTGTCAATCATGCTGACAACAGATCGAATGTCGCTAACTGCAGCATTAAGAGACTCGCGCTGTGTTGTTCGCAACTGCATGTAACACACCGTTGAACATAAAACAGGCAAAAGATAATAACTGGAAGACCATGTATCAACTAATTTAAAGGACTAAACTAAACAGTGTAAATGGCTTCTTATGTATTTACCACAACAGCAGAACAGACTACCAGACAAAAAATCTGGATTCTGTACAGTAAAAATCAACAGAAGTAATGAAACCAGGTCAATTCTTTTTGTTTTCACATGAACTTTCAAATATTAGGATAGCAAGAATGGACATGGATAGGCAGCATCGCCATCATGTGAAAAACTAGTTGACCGAAGTGGAGTAACATATTTTCATGTTACCCTTAACATGCTTTCAGATCTTCAGATGGTAAGAACAAAAATGATTATGTGAAATTCCTATCATTTGAGCAACTAGTTAATTTTAGTGGACCCGAAAAGGGAATGATATATCTAACTCCTATAATCAAATTGACATTCTTGGCCCTCATTTTTTTATGCCAGTATGCTTCAGAACAGTCTGGCTATCGTCAAGTTTTACAATACTCCCTCCTACTCCAAAAGGAGGACCTGCACGCTTTTCAAGATTTAACTTTGACCACCAATTAGAACAATATAATACATAA